>NW_026611430.1:0-30767 GCF_029633865.1 Lampris incognitus
CTTCTCGGAGTGAAAGACTTAGATAAAATTAATAGACGGCTCTTTCTAGGTTTCGCTTAGTGTAAGGGTTTTATCAGCTCAGGCAGACAATCGCACAGAGAATACCACAGCAACAGAGACGAACTCATCGCAGTAGCCAAGCTAACCACGGCAATGGCATTTCTGATGGAAAGTACCAAGCTTCTCGGAGTGAAAGTCTTGGATATAATTAATGGACGGCTCTTTATGTTTCGCTTAGTGTAAGGGTTTTATCAGCTCAGGCAGACAATCGCACAGAGAATACCACAGCAACAGACTAACTCTTCGCAGTAGACAAGCTAACCACGGCAATGGCATTTCTGATGGAAAGTACCAAACTTCTCACAGTAAAAGTTTTGGATAAAATTACTGGACGTTTCTTTCTATACGTTTCGCTTAGTGTAAGGGTTTTATAAGCTCAGACAGACAATCGCACAGAGAATACCACAGCAACAGAGACCAACTCTTTGTAGTAGCCAAGCTAACTATTGCAATGGCATTCCTGATGGAAAGTATCAAGTTTCTTGCAGTGAAAGTTTTGGATAAAATTAATAGACGGCTCTTTCTAGGTTTCGCTTAGTGTAAGGGTTTTATCAGCTCAGGCAGACAATCGCACAGAGAATACCACAGCAACAGAGACCAACTCTTTGTAGTAGCCAAGCTAACTATTGCAATGGCATTCCTGATGGAAAGTATCAAGTTTCTTGCAGTGAAAGTTTTGGATAAAATTAATAGACGGCTCTTTCTAGGTTTCGCTTAGTGTAAGGGTTTTATCAGCTCAGGCAGACAATCGCACAGAGAATACCACAGCAACAGAGACGAACTCTTCGCAGTAGCCAAGCTAACCACGGCAATGGCATTTCTGATGGAAAGTACCAAGCTTCTCGGAGTGAAAGACTTAGATAAAATTAATAGACGGCTCTTTCTAGGTTTCGCTTAGTGTAAGGGTTTTATCAGCTCAGGCAGACAATCGCACAGAGAATACCACAGCAACAGAGACGAACTCTTCGCAGTAGCCAAGCTAACCACGGCAATGGCATTTCTGATGGAAAGTACCAAGCTTCTCGGAGTGAAAGGCTTAGATAAACTTAATAGACGGCTCTTTCTAGGTTTTGCTTAGCTTAAGGGTTTTATCAGCTCAGGCAGACAATCGCACAGAGAATACCACAGCAACAGAGACGAACTCTTCGCAGTAGCCAAGCTAACCACGGCAATGGCATTTCTGATGGAAAGTACCTAGCTACTCGGAGTGAAAGTTTTGGATAAAATTAATGGACAGCTCTTTCTACATGTTTCGCTTAGCGTTAGGGTTTTATCAGCTCAGGCAGTCAATCGCACAGAGAATACCACAGCAACAGAGACGAACTCTTCGCAGTAGCCAAGCTAACCACGGCAATGGCATTTCTGATGGAAAGTACCAAGCTTCTCGGAGTTAAAGTCTTGGATAAAATTAATGGACGTTTCTTTCTATACGTTTCGCTTAGTGTGAGGGTTTTATCAGCTCAGGCAGACAATCGCACAGAGAATACCACAGCAACAGAGATGAACTCTTCGCAGTAGCCAAGCTAACCACGGCAATGGCATTTCTGATGGAAAGTACCAAGCTTCTCGGAGTGAAAGACTTAGATAAAATTAATAGACGGCTCTTTCTAGGTTTCGCTTAGTGTAAGGGTTTTATCAGCTCAGGCAGACAATCGCACAGAGAATACCACAGCAACAGAGACGAACTCATCGCAGTAGCCAAGCTAACCACGGCAATGGCATTTCTGATGGAAAGTACCAAGCTTCTCGGAGTGAAAGTCTTGGATATAATTAATGGACGGCTCTTTATGTTTCGCTTAGTGTAAGGGTTTTATCAGCTCAGGCAGACAATCGCACAGAGAATACCACAGCAACAGACTAACTCTTCGCAGTAGACAAGCTAACCACGGCAATGGCATTTCTGATGGAAAGTACCAAACTTCTCACAGTAAAAGTTTTGGATAAAATTACTGGACGTTTCTTTCTATACGTTTCGCTTAGTGTAAGGGTTTTATAAGCTCAGACAGACAATCGCACAGAGAATACCACAGCAACAGAGACCAACTCTTTGTAGTAGCCAAGCTAACTATTGCAATGGCATTCCTGATGGAAAGTATCAAGTTTCTTGCAGTGAAAGTTTTGGATAAAATTAATAGACGGCTCTTTCTAGGTTTCGCTTAGTGTAAGGGTTTTAGCAGCTCAGGCAGACAATCGCACAGAGAATACCACAGCAACAGAGACCAACTCTTTGTAGTAGCCAAGCTAACTATTGCAATGGCATTCCTGATGGAAAGTATCAAGTTTCTTGCAGTGAAAGTTTTAGATAAAATTAATAGACGGCTCTTTCTAGGTTTCGCTTAGTGTAAGGGTTTTATCAGCTCAGGCAGACAATCGCACAGAGAATACCACAGCAACAGAGACGAACTCTTCGCAGTAGCCAAGCTAACCACGGCAATGGCATTTCTGATGGAAAGTACCAAGCTTCTCGGAGTGAAAGACTTAGATAAAATTAATAGACGGCTCTTTCTAGGTTTCGCTTAGTGTAAGGGTTTTATCAGCTCAGGCAGACAATCGCACAGAGAATACCACAGCAACAGAGACCAACTCTTCGCAGTAGCCAAGCTAACCACGGCAATGGCATTTCTGATGGAAAGTACCAAGCTTCTCGGAGTGAAAGGCTTAGATAAACTTAATAGACGGCTCTTTCTAGGTTTTGCTTAGCTTAAGGGTTTTATCAGCTCAGGCAGACAATCGCACAGAGAATACCACAGCAACAGAGACGAACTCTTCGCAGTAGCCAAGCTAACCACGGCAATGGCATTTCTGATGGAAAGTACCTAGCTACTCGGAGTGAAAGTTTTGGATAAAATTAATGGACAGCTCTTTCTACATGTTTCGCTTAGCGTTAGGGTTTTATCAGCTCAGGCAGTCAATCGCACAGAGAATACCACAGCAACAGAGACGAACTCTTCGCAGTAGCCAAGCTAACCACGGCAATGGCATTTCTGATGGAAAGTACCAAGCTTCTCGGAGTTAAAGTCTTGGATAAAATTAATGGACGTTTCTTTCTATACGTTTCGCTTAGTGTGAGGGTTTTATCAGCTCAGGCAGACAATCGCACAGAGAATACCACAGCAACAGATATGAACTCTTCGCAGTAGCCAAGCTAACCACGGCAATGGCATTTCTGATGGAAAGTATCAAGTTTCTTGCAGTGAAAGTTTTGGATAAAATTAATAGACGGCTCTTTCTAGGTTTCGCTTAGTGTAAGGGTTTTATCAGCTCAGGCAGACAATCGCACAGAGAATACCACAGCAACAGAGACCAACTCTTTGTAGTAGCCAAGCTAACTATTGCAATGGCATTCCTGATGGAAAGTATCAAGTTTCTTGCAGTGAAAGTTTTGGATAAAATTAATAGACGGCTCTTTCTAGGTTTCGCTTAGTGTAAGGGTTTTATCAGCTCAGGCAGACAATCGCACAGAGAATACCACAGCAACAGAGACGAACTCTTCGCAGTAGCCAAGCTAACCACGGCAATGGCATTTCTGATGGAAAGTACCAAGCTTCTCGGAGTGAAAGACTTAGATAAAATTAATAGACGGCTCTTTCTAGGTTTCGCTTAGTGTAAGGGTTTTATCAGCTCAGGCAGACAATCGCACAGAGAATACCACAGCAACAGAGACGAACTCTTCGCAGTAGCCAAGCTAACCACGGCAATGGCATTTCTGATGGAAAGTACCAAGCTTCTCGGAGTGAAAGGCTTAGATAAACTTAATAGACGGCTCTTTCTAGGTTTTGCTTAGCTTAAGGGTTTTATCAGCTCAGGCAGACAATCGCACAGAGAATACCACAGCAACAGAGACGAACTCTTCGCAGTAGCCAAGCTAACCACGGCAATGGCATTTCTGATGGAAAGTACCTAGCTACTCGGAGTGAAAGTTTTGGATAAAATTAATGGACAGCTCTTTCTACATGTTTCGCTTAGCGTTAGGGTTTTATCAGCTCAGGCAGTCAATCGCACAGAGAATACCACAGCAACAGAGACGAACTCTTCGCAGTAGCCAAGCTAACCACGGCAATGGCATTTCTGATGGAAAGTACCAAGCTTCTCGGAGTTAAAGTCTTGGATAAAATTAATGGACGTTTCTTTCTATACGTTTCGCTTAGTGTGAGGGTTTTATCAGCTCAGGCAGACAATCGCACAGAGAATACCACAGCAACAGAGATGAACTCTTCGCAGTAGCCAAGCTAACCACGGCAATGGCATTTCTGATGGAAAGTACCAAGCTTCTCGGAGTGAAAGACTTAGATAAAATTAATAGACGGCTCTTTCTAGGTTTCGCTTAGTGTAAGGGTTTTATCAGCTCAGGCAGACAATCGCACAGAGAATACCACAGCAACAGAGACGAACTCATCGCAGTAGCCAAGCTAACCACGGCAATGGCATTTCTGATGGAAAGTACCAAGCTTCTCGGAGTGAAAGTCTTGGATATAATTAATGGACGGCTCTTTATGTTTCGCTTAGTGTAAGGGTTTTATCAGCTCAGGCAGACAATCGCACAGAGAATACCACAGCAACAGACTAACTCTTCGCAGTAGACAAGCTAACCACGGCAATGGCATTTCTGATGGAAAGTACCAAACTTCTCACAGTAAAAGTTTTGGATAAAATTACTGGACGTTTCTTTCTATACGTTTCGCTTAGTGTAAGGGTTTTATAAGCTCAGACAGACAATCGCACAGAGAATACCACAGCAACAGAGACCAACTCTTTGTAGTAGCCAAGCTAACTATTGCAATGGCATTCCTGATGGAAAGTATCAAGTTTCTTGCAGTGAAAGTTTTGGATAAAATTAATAGACGGCTCTTTCTAGGTTTCGCTTAGTGTAAGGGTTTTAGCAGCTCAGGCAGACAATCGCACAGAGAATACCACAGCAACAGAGACCAACTCTTTGTAGTAGCCAAGCTAACTATTGCAATGGCATTCCTGATGGAAAGTATCAAGTTTCTTGCAGTGAAAGTTTTAGATAAAATTAATAGACGGCTCTTTCTAGGTTTCGCTTAGTGTAAGGGTTTTATCAGCTCAGGCAGACAATCGCACAGAGAATACCACAGCAACAGAGACGAACTCTTCGCAGTAGCCAAGCTAACCACGGCAATGGCATTTCTGATGGAAAGTACCAAGCTTCTCGGAGTGAAAGACTTAGATAAAATTAATAGACGGCTCTTTCTAGGTTTCGCTTAGTGTAAGGGTTTTATCAGCTCAGGCAGACAATCGCACAGAGAATACCACAGCAACAGAGACCAACTCTTCGCAGTAGCCAAGCTAACCACGGCAATGGCATTTCTGATGGAAAGTACCAAGCTTCTCGGAGTGAAAGGCTTAGATAAACTTAATAGACGGCTCTTTCTAGGTTTTGCTTAGCTTAAGGGTTTTATCAGCTCAGGCAGACAATCGCACAGAGAATACCACAGCAACAGAGACGAACTCTTCGCAGTAGCCAAGCTAACCACGGCAATGGCATTTCTGATGGAAAGTACCTAGCTACTCGGAGTGAAAGTTTTGGATAAAATTAATGGACAGCTCTTTCTACATGTTTCGCTTAGCGTTAGGGTTTTATCAGCTCAGGCAGTCAATCGCACAGAGAATACCACAGCAACAGAGACGAACTCTTCGCAGTAGCCAAGCTAACCACGGCAATGGCATTTCTGATGGAAAGTACCAAGCTTCTCGGAGTTAAAGTCTTGGATAAAATTAATGGACGTTTCTTTCTATACGTTTCGCTTAGTGTGAGGGTTTTATCAGCTCAGGCAGACAATCGCACAGAGAATACCACAGCAACAGATATGAACTCTTCGCAGTAGCCAAGCTAACCACGGCAATGGCATTTCTGATGGAAAGTACCAAGCTTCTCGGAGTGAAAGTTTTGGATAAAATTAATGGACAGCTCTTTCTACATGTTTCGCTTAGCGTTAGGGTTTGATCAGCTCAGGCAGTCAATCGCACAGAGAACACCACAGCAACAGAGACGAACTCTTCGCAGTAGCCAAGCTAACCACGGCAATGGCATTTCTGATGGAAAGTACCAAGCTTCTCGGAGCGAAAGGCTTAGATAAACTTAATAGACGGCTCCTTCCAGGTTTTGCTTAGCTTAACGGTTTTATCAGCTCAGGCAGACAATCGCACAGAGAATACCACAGCAACAGAGACGAACTCTTCGCAGTAGCCAAGCTAACCACGGCAATGGCATTTCTGATGGAAAGTACCAAGCTTCTCGGAGTGAAAGACTTGGATAAAATTAATGGACGGCTCTTTCTAGGTTTCGCTTAGTGTAAGGGTTTTATCAGCTCAGTCAGACAATCGCACAGAGAATACCACAGCAACAGAGACGAACTCTTCGCAGTAGCCAAGCTAACCACGGCAATGGCATTTCTGATGGAAAGTACCAAGCTTCTCGGAGTGAAAGTTTTGGATAAAATTAATAGACGGCTCTTTCTAGGTTTCGCTTAGTGTAAGGGTTTTATCAGCTCAGGCAGACAATCGCACAGAGAATACCACAGCAACAGAGACGAACTCTTCGCAGTAGCCAAGCTAACCACGGCAATGGCATTTCTGATGGAAAGTACCAAGCTTCTCGGAGTTAAAGTCTTGGATAAAATTAATGGACGTTTCTTTCTATACGTTTCGCTTAGTGTGAGGGTTTTATCAGCTCAGGCAGACAATCGCACAGAGAATACCACAGCAACAGAGATGAACTCTTCGCAGTAGCCAAGCTAACCACGGCAATGGCATTTCTGATGGAAAGTACCAAGCTTCTCGGAGTGAAAGTTTTGGATAAAATTAATGGACAGCTCTTTCTACATGTTTCGCTTAGCGTTAGGGTTTGATCAGCTCAGGCAGTCAATCGCACAGAGAATACCACAGCAACAGAGACGAACTCTTCGCAGTAGCCAAGCTAACCACGGCAATGGCATTTCTGATGGAAAGTACCAAGCTTCTCGGAGTGAAAGGCTTAGATAAACTTAATAGACGGCTCTTTCTAGGTTTTGCTTAGCTTAAGGGTTTTATCAGCTCAGGCAGACAATCGCACAGAGAATACCACAGCAACAGAGACGAACTCTTCGCAGTAGCCAAGCTAACCACGGCAATGGCATTTCTGATGGAAAGTACCAAGCTTCTCGGAGTGAAAGTCTTGGATAAAATTAATGGACGGCTCTTTATGTTTCGCTTAGTGTAAGGGTTTTATCAGCTCAGGCAGACAATCGCACAGAGAATACCACAGCAACAGAGACGAACTCTTCGCAGTAGCCAAGCTAACCACGGCAATGGCATTTCTGATGGAAAGTACCTAGCTACTCGGAGTGAAAGTTTTGGATAAAATTAATGGACAGCTCTTTCTACATGTTTCGCTTAGCGTTAGGGTTTTATCAGCTCAGGCAGTCAATCGCACAGAGAATACCACAGCAACAGAGACGAACTCTTCGCAGTAGCCAAGCTAACCACGGCAATGGCATTTCTGATGGAAAGTACCAAGCTTCTCGGAGTTAAAGTCTTGGATAAAATTAATGGACGTTTCTTTCTATACGTTTCGCTTAGTGTGAGGGTTTTATCAGCTCAGGCAGACAATCGCACAGAGAATACCACAGCAACAGATATGAACTCTTCGCAGTAGCCAAGCTAACCACGGCAATGGCATTTCTGATGGAAAGTACCAAGCTTCTCGGAGTGAAAGTTTTGGATAAAATTAATGGACAGCTCTTTCTACATGTTTCGCTTAGCGTTAGGGTTTGATCAGCTCAGGCAGTCAATCGCACAGAGAACACCACAGCAACAGAGACGAACTCTTCGCAGTAGCCAAGCTAACCACGGCAATGGCATTTCTGATGGAAAGTACCAAGCTTCTCGGAGTGAAAGGCTTAGATAAACTTAATAGACGGCTCCTTCCAGGTTTTGCTTAGCTTAACGGTTTTATCAGCTCAGGCAGACAATCGCACAGAGAATACCACAGCAACAGAGACGAACTCTTCGCAGTAGCCAAGCTAACCACGGCAATGGCATTTCTGATGGAAAGTACCAAGCTTCTCGGAGTGAAAGACTTGGATAAAATTAATGGACGGCTCTTTCTAGGTTTCGCTTAGTGTAAGGGTTTTATCAGCTCAGTCAGACAATCGCACAGAGAATACCACAGCAACAGAGACGAACTCTTCGCAGTAGCCAAGCTAACCACGGCAATGGCATTTCTGATGGAAAGTAGCAAGCTTCTCGGAGTGAAAGTTTTGGATAAAATTAATGGACGGCTCTTTCTACATGTTTCGCTTAGCGTTTTGTCAGCTCAGGCAGTCAATCGCACAGAGAATACCACAGCAACAGAGACCAACTCTTCGCGGTAGCCAAGCTAACCACGGCAAGGGCATTTCAGATTGAAAATACTAGGTTAACTTTATGGTTAGGGTTGAATGCCAGAGCCAACACATGTCAACTGAGCACCTCCGCCAATGCCCAAGTGCTGGATTAGAAATACCCCAAAGATTACGGTTAGGGATAGAGTTTGATTGGTTAAGTCTAGGGGCAATTTGGGTGTTTATTCGTTACAACTGATCTCCCATTGTCTTATATCTTGATTACTTTATCCCGTTTTAAACTTGAAATGTTGTTGGTGGGGTTTGGAACAATACAAGTGTTTTTTTGTTTTTGGTTTTTAAATTTAATTTTTCTGCAATTGCAATTTAATGTTTTAAGAGTTAAGACTAAGGTTTAGATCAAATTGATGAATTTCTGCACTTTTTTCCTTTTTACCACTCAGAACATGCCCCTTCTCTTGATGCTCCCATGAAAGGAACATTGAACATCATCTAAGGCACAGAGCTTGTGATTAAACCACTTCTCTGTACCACATTAGCGCTCAGGAAGAAGCACCCCAGCTCATCATCGTGGGTGGCGGAACTCACTTTAGAAAAACATTTCTCACGATAACACTAAAAGAACTTATCCCCGAAAGTAGGATTAGGTTTTGCTAAACGTTACGGATGGCTCTATATCTTTCGGTTATGGTTGGGGTAAGGGTTTCATCATCTCAGGCAGACAATCGCACAGAGAATACCACAGCAACAGAGACGAACTCTTCGCAATAGCAGAGCTAACCACGGCAATGGCATTTGTGATGGAAAGTACCAAGCCTCTCGGAGTGAAAGTCTTGGATAAAATTAATGGACGTTTCTTTCTATATGTTTCGCTTAGTGTAAGGGTTTTATCAGCTCAGGCAGACAATTGCACAGAGAATACCACAGCAACAGAGACGAACTCTTCGCAGTAGCCAAGCTAACCACGGCAATGGCATTTCTGATGGAAAGTAGCAAGCTTCTCGGAGTGAAAATTTTGGATAAAATTAATGGACAGCTCTTTCTACATGTTTCGCTTAGCGTTAGGGTTTTATCAGCTCAGGCAGTCAATCGCACAGAGAATACCACAGCAACAGAGACGAACTCTTCGCAGTAGCCAAGCTAACCACGGCAATGGCATTTCTGATGGAAAGTACCAAGCTTCTCGGAGTGAAAGGCTTAGATAAAATTAATAGACGGCTCTTTCTAGGTTTTGCTTAGCTTAAGGGTTTTATCAGCTCAGGCAGACAATCGCACAGAGAATACCACAGCAACAGAGACGAACTCTTCGCAGTAGCCAAGCTAACCACGGCAATGGCATTTCTGATGGAAAGTACCAAGCTTCTCGGAGTGAAAGTCTTGGATAAAATTAATGGACGGCTCTTTATGTTTCGCTTAGTGTAAGGGTTTTATCAGCTCAGGCAGACAATCGCACAGAGAATACCACAGCAACAGAGACGAACTCTTCGCAGTAGCCAAGCTAACCACGGCAATGGCATTTCTGATGGAAAGTACCTAGCTACTCGGAGTGAAAGTTTTGGATAAAATTAATGGACAGCTCTTTCTACATGTTTCGCTTAGCGTTAGGGTTTTATCAGCTCAGGCAGTCAATCGCACAGAGAATACCACAGCAACAGAGACGAACTCTTCGCAGTAGCCAAGCTAACCACGGCAATGGCATTTCTGATGGAAAGTACCAAGCTTCTCGAAGTGAAAGACTTAGATAAAATTAATAGACGGCTCTTTCTAGGTTTCGCTTAGTGTAAGGGTTTTATCAGCTCAGGCAGACAATCGCACAGAGAATACCACAGCAACAGAGACGAACTCATCGCAGTAGCCAAGCTAACCACGGCAATGGCATTTCTGATGGAAAGTACCAAGCTTCTCGGAGTGAAAGTCTTGGATATAATTAATGGACGGCTCTTTATGTTTCGCTTAGTGTAAGGGTTTTATCAGCTCAGGCAGACAATCGCACAGAGAATACCACAGCAACAGACTAACTCTTCGCAGTAGACAAGCTAACCACGGCAATGGCATTTCTGATGGAAAGTACCAAACTTCTCACAGTAAAAGTTTTGGATAAAATTACTGGACGTTTCTTTCTATACGTTTCGCTTAGTGTAAGGGTTTTATAAGCTCAGACAGACAATCGCACAGAGAATACCACAGCAACAGAGACCAACTCTTTGTAGTAGCCAAGCTAACTATTGCAATGGCATTCCTGATGGAAAGTATCAAGTTTCTTGCAGTGAAAGTTTTGGATAAAATTAATAGACGGCTCTTTCTAGGTTTCGCTTAGTGTAAGGGTTTTATCAGCTCAGGCAGACAATCGCACAGAGAATACCACAGCAACAGAGACCAACTCTTTGTAGTAGCCAAGCTAACTATTGCAATGGCATTCCTGATGGAAAGTATCAAGTTTCTTGCAGTGAAAGTTTTGGATAAAATTAATAGACGGCTCATTCTAGGTTTCGCTTAGTGTAAGGGTTTTATCAGCTCAGGCAGACAATCGCACAGAGAATACCACAGCAACAGAGACGAACTCTTCGCAGTAGCCAAGCTAACCACGGCAATGGCATTTCTGATGGAAAGTACCAAGCTTCTCGGAGTGAAAGACTTAGATAAAATTAATAGACGGCTCTTTCTAGGTTTCGCTTAGTGTAAGGGTTTTATCAGCTCAGGCAGACAATCGCACAGAGAATACCACAGCAACAGAGACGAACTCTTCGCAGTAGCCAAGCTAACCACGGCAATGGCATTTCTGATGGAAAGTACCAAGCTTCTCGGAGTGAAAGGCTTAGATAAACTTAATAGACGGCTCTTTCTAGGTTTTGCTTAGCTTAAGGGTTTTATCAGCTCAGGCAGACAATCGCACAGAGAATACCACAGCAACAGAGACGAACTCTTCGCAGTAGCCAAGCTAACCACGGCAATGGCATTTCTGATGGAAAGTACCTAGCTACTCGGAGTGAAAGTTTTGGATAAAATTAATGGACAGCTCTTTCTACATGTTTCGCTTAGCGTTAGGGTTTTATCAGCTCAGGCAGTCAATCGCACAGAGAATACCACAGCAACAGAGACGAACTCTTCGCAGTAGCCAAGCTAACCACGGCAATGGCATTTCTGATGGAAAGTACCAAGCTTCTCGGAGTTAAAGTCTTGGATAAAATTAATGGACGTTTCTTTCTATACGTTTCGCTTAGTGTGAGGGTTTTATCAGCTCAGGCAGACAATCGCACAGAGAATACCACAGCAACAGAGATGAACTCTTCGCAGTAGCCAAGCTAACCACGGCAATGGCATTTCTGATGGAAAGTACCAAGCTTCTCGGAGTGAAAGTTTTGGATAAAATTAATGGACAGCTCTTTCTACATGTTTCGCTTAGCGTTAGGGTTTGATCAGCTCAGGCAGTCAATCGCACAGAGAACACCACAGCAACAGAGACGAACTCTTCGCAGTAGCCAAGCTAACCACGGCAATGGCATTTCTGATGGAAAGTACCAAGCTTCTCGGAGCGAAAGGCTTAGATAAACTTAATAGACGGCTCCTTCCAGGTTTTGCTTAGCTTAACGGTTTTATCAGCTCAGGCAGACAATCGCACAGAGAATACCACAGCAACAGAGACGAACTCTTCGCAGTAGCCAAGCTAACCACGGCAATGGCATTTCTGATGGAAAGTACCAAGCTTCTCGGAGTGAAAGACTTGGATAAAATTAATGGACGGCTCTTTCTAGGTTTCGCTTAGTGTAAGGGTTTTATCAGCTCAGTCAGACAATCGCACAGAGAATACCACAGCAACAGAGACGAACTCTTCGCAGTAGCCAAGCTAACCACGGCAATGGCATTTCTGATGGAAAGTAGCAAGCTTCTCGGAGTGAAAGTTTTGGATAAAATTAATGGACGGCTCTTTCTACATGTTTCGCTTAGCGTTTTGTCAGCTCAGGCAGTCAATCGCACAGAGAATACCACAGCAACAGAGACCAACTCTTCGCGGTAGCCAAGCTAACCACGGCAAGGGCATTTCAGATTGAAAATACTAGGTTAACTTTATGGTTAGGGTTGAATGCCAGAGCCAACACATGTCAACTGAGCACCTCCGCCAATGCCCAAGTGCTGGATTAGAAATACCCCAAAGATTACGGTTAGGGATAGAGTTTGATTGGTTAAGTCTAGGGGCAATTTGGGTGTTTATTCGTTACAACTGATCTCCCATTGTCTTATATCTTGATTACTTTATCCCGTTTTAAACTTGAAATGTTGTTGGTGGGGTTTGGAACAATAAGTGTTTTTTTGTTTTTGGTTTTTAAATTTAATTTTTCTGCAATTGCAATTTAATGTTTTAAGAGTTAAGACTAAGGTTTAGATCAAATTGATGAATTTCTGCACTTTTTTCCTTTTTACCACTCAGAACATGCCCCTTCTCTTGATGCTCCCATGAAAGGAACATTGAACATCATCTAAGGCACAGAGCTTGTGATTAAACCACTTCTCTGTACCACATTAGCGCTCATGAAGAAGCACCCCAGCTCATCATCGTGGGTGGCGGAACTCACTTTAGAAAAACATTTCTCACGATAAGACTAAAAGAACTTATCCCCGAAAGTAGGATTAGGTTTTGCTAAACGTTACGGATGGCTCTATATCTTTCGGTTATGGTTGGGGTAAGGGTTTCATCATCTCAGGCAGACAATCGCACAGAGAATACCACAGCAACAGAGACGAACTCTTCGCAATAGCAGAGCTAACCACGGCAATGGCATTTGTGATGGAAAGTACCAAGCTTCTCGGAGTGAAAGTCTTGGATAAAATTAATGGACGTTTCTTTCTATATGTTTCGCTTAGTGTAAGGGTTTTATCAGCTCAGGCAGACAATCGCACAGAGAATACCACAGCAACAGAGACGAACTCTTCGCAGTAGCCAAGCTAACCACGGCAATGGCATTTCTGATGGAAAGTAGCAAGCTTCTCGGAGTGAAAATTTGGATAAAATTAATGGACAGCTCTTTCTACATGTTTCGCTTAGCGTTAGGGTTTTATCAGCTCAGGCAGTAAATCGCACAGAGAATACCACAGCAACAGAGACGAACTCTTCGCAGTAGCCAAGCTAACCACGGCAATGGCATTTCTGATGGAAAGTACCAAGCTTCTCGGAGTGAAAGTTTTGGATAAAATTAATGGACAGCTCTTTCTACATGTTTCGCTTAGCGTTAGGGTTTGATCAGCTCAGGCAGTCAATCGCACAGAGAATACCACAGCAACAGAGACGAACTCTTCGCAGTAGCCAAGCTAACCACGGCAATGGCATTTCTGATGGAAAGTACCAAGCTTCTCGGAGTGAAAGGCTTAGATAAACTTAATAGACGGCTCTTTCTAGGTTTTGCTTAGCTTAAGGGTTTGATCAGCTCAGGCAGACAATCGCACAGAGAATACCACAGCAACAGAGACGAACTCTTCGCAGTAGCCAAGCTAACCACGGCAATGGCATTTCTGATGGAAAGTACCAAGCTTCTCGGAGTGAAAGTCTTGGATAAAATTAATGGACGGCTCTTTATGTTTCGCTTAGTGTAAGGGTTTTATCAGCTCAGGCAGACAATCGCACAGAGAATACCACAGCAACAGAGACGAACTCTTCGCAGTAGCCAAGCTAACCACGGCAATGGCATTTCTGATGGAAAGTACCTAGCTACTCGGAGTGAAAGTTTTGGATAAAATTAATGGACAGCTCTTTCTACATGTTTCGCTTAGCGTTAGGGTTTTATCAGCTCAGGCAGTCAATCGCACAGAGAATACCACAGCAACAGAGACGAACTCTTCGCAGTAGCCAAGCTAACCACGGCAATGGCATTTCTGATGGAAAGTACCAAGCTTCTCGGAGTTAAAGTCTTGGATAAAATTAATGGACGTTTCTTTCTATACGTTTCGCTTAGTGTGAGGGTTTTATCAGCTCAGGCAGACAATCGCACAGAGAATACCACAGCAACAGATATGAACTCTTCGCAGTAGCCAAGCTAACCACGGCAATGGCATTTCTGATGGAAAGTACCAAGCTTCTCGGAGTGAAAGTTTTGGATAAAATTAATGGACAGCTCTTTCTACATGTTTCGCTTAGCGTTAGGGTTTGATCAGCTCAGGCAGTCAATCGCACAGAGAACACCACAGCAACAGAGACGAACTCTTCGCAGTAGCCAAGCTAACCACGGCAATGGCATTTCTGATGGAAAGTACCAAGCTTCTCGGAGTGAAAGGCTTAGATAAACTTAATAGACGGCTCCTTCCAGGTTTTGCTTAGCTTAACGGTTTTATCAGCTCAGGCAGACAATCGCACAGAGAATACCACAGCAACAGAGACGAACTCTTCGCAGTAGCCAAGCTAACCACGGCAATGGCATTTCTGATGGAAAGTACCAAGCTTCTCGGAGTGAAAGACTTGGATAAAATTAATGGACGGCTCTTTCTAGGTTTCGCTTAGTGTAAGGGTTTTATCAGCTCAGTCAGACAATCGCACAGAGAATACCACAGCAACAGAGACGAACTCTTCGCAGTAGCCAAGCTAACCACGGCAATGGCATTTCTGATGGAAAGTAGCAAGCTTCTCGGAGTGAAAGTTTTGGATAAAATTAATGGACGGCTCTTTCTACATGTTTCGCTTAGCGTTTTGTCAGCTCAGGCAGTCAATCGCACAGAGAATACCACAGCAACAGAGACCAACTCTTCGCGGTAGCCAAGCTAACCACGGCAAGGGCATTTCAGATTGAAAATACTAGGTTAACTTTATGGTTAGGGTTGAATGCCAGAGCCAACACATGTCAACTGAGCACCTCCGCCAATGCCCAAGTGCTGGATTAGAAATACCCCAAAGATTACGGTTAGGGATAGAGTTTGATTGGTTAAGTCTAGGGGCAATTTGGGTGTTTATTCGTTACAACTGATCTCCCATTGTCTTATATCTTGATTACTTTATCCCGTTTTAAACTTGAAATGTTGTTGGTGGGGTTTGGAACAATACAAGTGTTTTTTTGTTTTTGGTTTTTAAATTTAATTTTTCTGCAATTGCAATTTAATGTTTTAAGAGTTAAGACTAAGGTTTAGATCAAATTGATGAATTTCTGCACTTTTTTCCTTTTTACCACTCAGAACATGCCCCTTCTCTTGATGCTCCCATGAAAGGAACATTGAACATCATCTAAGGCACAGAGCTTGTGATTAAACCACTTCTCTGTACCACATTAGCGCTCAGGAAGAAGCACCCCAGCTCATCATCGTGGGTGGCGGAACTCACTTTAGAAAAACATTTCTCACGATAACACTAAAAGAACTTATCCCCGAAAGTAGGATTAGGTTTTGCTAAACGTTACGGATGGCTCTATATCTTTCGGTTATGGTTGGGGTAAGGGTTTCATCATCTCAGGCAGACAATCGCACAGAGAATACCACAGCAACAGAGACGAACTCTTCGCAATAGCAGAGCTAACCACGGCAATGGCATTTGTGATGGAAAGTACCAAGCCTCTCGGAGTGAAAGTCTTGGATAAAATTAATGGACGTTTCTTTCTATATGTTTCGCTTAGTGTAAGGGTTTTATCAGCTCAGGCAGACAATTGCACAGAGAATACCACAGCAACAGAGACGAACTCTTCGCAGTAGCCAAGCTAACCACGGCAATGGCATTTCTGATGGAAAGTAGCAAGCTTCTCGGAGTGAAAATTTTGGATAAAATTAATGGACAGCTCTTTCTACATGTTTCGCTTAGCGTTAGGGTTTTATCAGCTCAGGCAGTCAATCGCACAGAGAATACCACAGCAACAGAGACGAACTCTTCGCAGTAGCCAAGCTAACCACGGCAATGGCATTTCTGATGGAAAGTACCAAGCTTCTCGGAGTGAAAGGCTTAGATAAAATTAATAGACGGCTCTTTCTAGGTTTTGCTTAGCTTAAGGGTTTTATCAGCTCAGGCAGACAATCGCACAGAGAATACCACAGCAACAGAGACGAACTCTTCGCAGTAGCCAAGCTAACCACGGCAATGGCATTTCTGATGGAAAGTACCAAGCTTCTCGGAGTGAAAGTCTTGGATAAAATTAATGGACGGCTCTTTATGTTTCGCTTAGTGTAAGGGTTTTATCAGCTCAGGCAGACAATCGCACAGAGAATACCACAGCAACAGAGACGAACTCTTCGCAGTAGCCAAGCTAACCACGGCAATGGCATTTCTGATGGAAAGTACCTAGCTACTCGGAGTGAAAGTTTTGGATAAAATTAATGGACAGCTCTTTCTACATGTTTCGCTTAGCGTTAGGGTTTTATCAGCTCAGGCAGTCAATCGCACAGAGAATACCACAGCAACAGAGACGAACTCTTCGCAGTAGCCAAGCTAACCACGGCAATGGCATTTCTGATGGAAAGTACCAAGCTTCTCGAAGTGAAAGACTTAGATAAAATTAATAGACGGCTCTTTCTAGGTTTCGCTTAGTGTAAGGGTTTTATCAGCTCAGGCAGACAATCGCACAGAGAATACCACAGCAACAGAGACGAACTCATCGCAGTAGCCAAGCTAACCACGGCAATGGCATTTCTGATGGAAAGTACCAAGCTTCTCGGAGTGAAAGTCTTGGATATAATTAATGGACGGCTCTTTATGTTTCGCTTAGTGTAAGGGTTTTATCAGCTCAGGCAGACAATCGCACAGAGAATACCACAGCAACAGACTAACTCTTCGCAGTAGACAAGCTAACCACGGCAATGGCATTTCTGATGGAAAGTACCAAACTTCTCACAGTAAAAGTTTTGGATAAAATTACTGGACGTTTCTTTCTATACGTTTCGCTTAGTGTAAGGGTTTTATAAGCTCAGACAGACAATCGCACAGAGAATACCACAGCAACAGAGACCAACTCTTTGTAGTAGCCAAGCTAACTATTGCAATGGCATTCCTGATGGAAAGTATCAAGTTTCTTGCAGTGAAAGTTTTGGATAAAATTAATAGACGGCTCTTTCTAGGTTTCGCTTAGTGTAAGGGTTTTATCAGCTCAGGCAGACAATCGCACAGAGAATACCACAGCAACAGAGACCAACTCTTTGTAGTAGCCAAGCTAACTATTGCAATGGCATTCCTGATGGAAAGTATCAAGTTTCTTGCAGTGAAAGTTTTGGATAAAATTAATAGACGGCTCTTTCTAGGTTTCGCTTAGTGTAAGGGTTTTATCAGCTCAGGCAGACAATCGCACAGAGAATACCACAGCAACAGAGACGAACTCTTCGCAGTAGCCAAGCTAACCACGGCAATGGCATTTCTGATGGAAAGTACCAAGCTTCTCGGAGTGAAAGACTTAGATAAAATTAATAGACGGCTCTTTCTAGGTTTCGCTTAGTGTAAGGGTTTTATCAGCTCAGGCAGACAATCGCACAGAGAATACCACAGCAACAGAGACGAACTCTTCGCAGTAGCCAAGCTAACCACGGCAATGGCATTTCTGATGGAAAGTACCAAGCTTCTCGGAGTGAAAGGCTTAGATAAACTTAATAGACGGCTCTTTCTAGGTTTTGCTTAGCTTAAGGGTTTTATCAGCTCAGGCAGACAATCGCACAGAGAATACCACAGCAACAGAGACGAACTCTTCGCAGTAGCCAAGCTAACCACGGCAATGGCATTTCTGATGGAAAGTACCTAGCTACTCGGAGTGAAAGTTTTGGATAAAATTAATGGACAGCTCTTTCTACATGTTTCGCTTAGCGTTAGGGTTTTATCAGCTCAGGCAGTCAATCGCACAGAGAATACCACAGCAACAGAGACGAACTCTTCGCAGTAGCCAAGCTAACCACGGCAATGGCATTTCTGATGGAAAGTACCAAGCTTCTCGGAGTTAAAGTCTTGGATAAAATTAATGGACGTTTCTTTCTATACGTTTCGCTTAGTGTGAGGGTTTTATCAGCTCAGGCAGACAATCGCACAGAGAATACCACAGCAACAGAGATGAACTCTTCGCAGTAGCCAAGCTAACCACGGCAATGGCATTTCTGATGGAAAGTACCAAGCTTCTCGGAGTGAAAGTTTTGGATAAAATTAATGGACAGCTCTTTCTACATGTTTCGCTTAGCGTTAGGGTTTGATCAGCTCAGGCAGTCAATCGCACAGAGAACACCACAGCAACAGAGACGAACTCTTCGCAGTAGCCAAGCTAACCACGGCAATGGCATTTCTGATGGAAAGTACCAAGCTTCTCGGAGCGAAAGGCTTAGATAAACTTAATAGACGGCTCCTTCCAGGTTTTGCTTAGCTTAACGGTTTTATCAGCTCAGGCAGACAATCGCACAGAGAATACCACAGCAACAGAGACGAACTCTTCGCAGTAGCCAAGCTAACCACGGCAATGGCATTTCTGATGGAAAGTACCAAGCTTCTCGGAGTGAAAGACTTGGATAAAATTAATGGACGGCTCTTTCTAGGTTTCGCTTAGTGTAAGGGTTTTATCAGCTCAGTCAGACAATCGCACAGAGAATACCACAGCAACAGAGACGAACTCTTCGCAGTAGCCAAGCTAACCACGGCAATGGCATTTCTGATGGAAAGTAGCAAGCTTCTCGGAGTGAAAGTTTTGGATAAAATTAATGGACGGCTCTTTCTACATGTTTCGCTTAGCGTTTTGTCAGCTCAGGCAGTCAATCGCACAGAGAATACCACAGCAACAGAGACCAACTCTTCGCGGTAGCCAAGCTAACCACGGCAAGGGCATTTCAGATTGAAAATACTAGGTTAACTTTATGGTTAGGGTTGAATGCCAGAGCCAACACATGTCAACTGAGCACCTCCGCCAATGCCCAAGTGCTGGATTAGAAATACCCCAAAGATTACGGTTAGGGATAGAGTTTGATTGGTTAAGTCTAGGGGCAATTTGGGTGTTTATTCGTTACAACTGATCTCCCATTGTCTTATATCTTGATTACTTTATCCCGTTTTAAACTTGAAATGTTGTTGGTGGGGTTTGGAACAATAAGTGTTTTTTTGTTTTTGGTTTTTAAATTTAATTTTTCTGCAATTGCAATTTAATGTTTTAAGAGTTAAGACTAAGGTTTAGATCAAATTGATGAATTTCTGCACTTTTTTCCTTTTTACCACTCAGAACATGCCCCTTCTCTTGATGCTCCCATGAAAGGAACATTGAACATCATCTAAGGCACAGAGCTTGTGATTAAACCACTTCTCTGTACCACATTAGCGCTCATGAAGAAGCACCCCAGCTCATCATCGTGGGTGGCGGAACTCACTTTAGAAAAACATTTCTCACGATAAGACTAAAAGAACTTATCCCCGAAAGTAGGATTAGGTTTTGCTAAACGTTACGGATGGCTCTATATCTTTCGGTTATGGTTGGGGTAAGGGTTTCATCATCTCAGGCAGACAATCGCACAGAGAATACCACAGCAACAGAGACGAACTCTTCGCAATAGCAGAGCTAACCACGGCAATGGCATTTGTGATGGAAAGTACCAAGCTTCTCGGAGTGAAAGTCTTGGATAAAATTAATGGACGTTTCTTTCTATATGTTTCGCTTAGTGTAAGGGTTTTATCAGCTCAGGCAGACAATCGCACAGAGAATACCACAGCAACAGAGACGAACTCTTCGCAGTAGCCAAGCTAACCACGGCAATGGCATTTCTGATGGAAAGTAGCAAGCTTCTCGGAGTGAAAATTTGGATAAAATTAATGGACAGCTCTTTCTACATGTTTCGCTTAGCGTTAGGGTTTTATCAGCTCAGGCAGTAAATCGCACAGAGAATACCACAGCAACAGAGACGAACTCTTCGCAGTAGCCAAGCTAACCACGGCAATGGCATTTCTGATGGAAAGTACCAAGCTTCTCGGAGTGAAAGGCTTAGATAAAATTAATAGACGGCTCTTTCTAGGTTTTGCTTAGCTTAAGGGTTTTATCAGCTCAGGCAGACAATCGCACAGAGAATACCACAGCAACAGAGACGAACTCTTCGCAGTAGCCAAGCTAACCACGGCAATGGCATTTCTGCTGGAAAGTACCAAGCTTCTCGGAGTGAAAATTTTGGATAAAATTAATGGACAGCTCTTTCTACATGTTTCGCTTAGCGTTAGGGTTTGATCAGCTCAGGCAGTCAATCGCACAGAGAATACCACAGCAACAGAGACGAACTCTTCGCAGTAACCAAGCTAACCACGGCAATGGCATTTCTGATGGAAAGTACCAAGCTTCTCGGAGTGAAAGGCTTAGATAAACTTAATAGACGGCTCTTTCTAGGTTTTGCTTAGCTTAAGGGTTTTATCAGCTCAGGCAGACAATCGCACAGAGAATACCACAGCAACAGAGACGAACTCTTCGCAGTAGCCAAGCTAACCACGGCAATGGCATTTCTGATGGAAAGTACCAAGCTTCTCGGAGTGAAAGTCTTGGATAAAATTAATGGACGGCTCTTTATGTTTCGCTTAGTGTAAGGGTTTTATCAGCTCAGGCAGACAATCGCACAGAGAATACCACAGCAACAGAGACGAACTCTTCGCAGTAGCCAAGCTAACCACGGCAATGGCATTTCTGATGGAAAGTACCTAGCTACTCGGAGTGAAAGTTTTGGATAAAATTAATGGACAGCTCTTTCTACATGTTTCGCTTAGCGTTAGGGTTTTATCAGCTCAGGCAGTCAATCGCACAGAGAATACCACAGCAACAGAGACGAACTCTTCGCAGTAGCCAAGCTAACCACGGCAATGGCATTTCTGATGGAAAGTACCAAGCTTCTCGGAGTGAAAGTCTTGGATAAAATTAATGGACGGCTCTTTATGTTTCGCTTAGTGTAAGGGTTTTATCAGCTCAGGCAGACAATTGCACAGAGAATACCACAGCAACAGAGACGAACTCTTCGCAGTAGCCAAGCTAACCACGGCAATGGCATTTCTGATGGAAAGTACCTAGCTACTCGGAGTGAAAGTTTTGGATAAAATTAATGGACAGCTCTTTCTACATGTTTCGCTTAGCGTTAGGGTTTGATCAGCTCAGGCAGTCAATCGCACAGAGAATACCACAGCAACAGAGACGAACTCTTCGCAGTAGCCAAGCTAACCACGGCAATGGCATTTCTGATGGAAAGTACCAAGCTTCTCGGAGTGAAAGGCTTAGATAAACTTAATAGACGGCTCTTTCTAGGTTTCGCTTAGTGTAAGGGTTTTATCAGCTCAGGCAGACAATCGCACAGAGAATACCACAGCAACAGAGACGAACTCTTCGCAGTAGCCAAGCTAACCACGGCAATGGCATTTCTGATGGAAAGTACCAAGCTTCTCGGAGTGAAAGTCTTGGATATAATTAATGGACGGCTCTTTATGTTTTGCTTAGTGTAAGGGTTTTATCAGCTCAGGCAGACAATCGCACAGAGAATACCACAGCAACAGACTAACTCTTCGCAGTAGACAAGCTAACCACGGCAATGGCATTTCTGATGGAAAGTACCAAACTTCTCACAGTAAAAGTTTTGGATAAAATTAATGGACAGCTCTTTCTACATGTTTCGCTTAGCGTTAGGGTTTTATCAGCTCAGGCAGTCAATCGCACAGAGAATACCACAGCAACAGAGACCAACTCTTTGTAGTAGCCAAGCTAACTATTGCAATGGCATTCCTGATGGAAAGTATCAAGTTTCTTGCAGTGAAAGTTTTGGATAAAATTAATAGACGGCTCTTTCTAGGTTTCGCTTAGTGTAAGGGTTTTATCAGCTCAGGCAGACAATCGCACAGAGAATACCACAGCAACAGAGACCAACTCTTTGTAGTAGCCAAGCTAACTATTGCAATGGCATTCCTGATGGAAAGTATCAAGTTTCTTGCAGTGAAAGTTTTGGATAAAATTAATAGACGGCTCTTTCTAGGTTTCGCTTAGTGTAAGGGTTTTATCAGCTCAGGCAGACAATCGCACAGAGAATACCACAGCAACAGAGACGAACTCTTCGCAGTAGCCAAGCTAACCACGGCAATGGCATTTCTGATGGAAAGTACCAAGCTTCTCGGAGTGAAAGACTTAGATAAAATTAATAGACGGCTCTTTCTAGGTTTCGCTTAGTGTAAGGGTTTTATCAGCTCAGGCAGACAATCGCACAGAGAATACCACAGCAACAGAGACGAACTCTTCGCAGTAGCCAAGCTAACCACGGCAATGGCATTTCTGATGGAAAGTACCAAGCTTCTCGGAGTTAAAGTCTTGGATAAAATTAATGGACGTTTCTTTCTATACGTTTCGCTTAGTGTGAGGGTTTTATCAGCTCAGGCAGACAATCGCACAGAGAATACCACAGCAACAGAGATGAACTCTTCGCAGTAGCCAAGCTAACCACGGCAATGGCATTTCTGATGGAAAGTACCAAGCTTCTCGGAGTGAAAGTTTTGGATAAAATTAATGGACAGCTCTTTCTACATGTTTCGCTTAGCGTTAGGGTTTGATCAGCTCAGGCAGTCAATCGCACAGAGAATACCACAGCAACAGAGACGAACTCTTCGCAGTAGCCAAGCTAACCACGGCAATGGCATTTCTGATGGAAAGTACCAAGCTTCTCGGAGTGAAAGGCTTAGATAAACTTAATAGACGGCTCTTTCTAGGTTTTGCTTAGCTTAAGGGTTTTATCAGCTCAGGCAGACAATCGCACAGAGAATACCACAGCAACAGAGACGAACTCTTCGCAGTAGCCAAGCTAACCACGGCAATGGCATTTCTGATGGAAAGTACCAAGCTTCTCGGAGTGAAAGTCTTGGATAAAATTAATGGACGGCTCTTTATGTTTCGCTTAGTGTAAGGGTTTTATCAGCTCAGGCAGACAATCGCACAGAGAATACCACAGCAACAGAGACGAACTCTTCGCAGTAGCCAAGCTAACCACGGCAATGGCATTTCTGATGGAAAGTACCTAGCTACTCGGAGTGAAAGTTTTGGATAAAATTAATGGACAGCTCTTTCTACATGTTTCGCTTAGCGTTAGGGTTTTATCAGCTCAGGCAGTCAATCGCACAGAGAATACCACAGCAACAGAGACGAACTCTTCGCAGTAGCCAAGCTAACCACGGCAATGGCATTTCTGATGGAAAGTACCAAGCTTCTCGGAGTTAGTCTTGGATAAAATTAATGGACGTTTCTTTCTATACGTTTCGCTTAGTGTGAGGGTTTTATCAGCTCAGGCAGACAATCGCACAGAGAATACCACAGCAACAGAGATGAACTCTTCGCAGTAGCCAAGCTAACCACGGCAATGGCATTTCTGATGGAAAGTACCAAGCTTCTCGGAGTGAAAGTTTTGGATAAAATTAATGGACAGCTCTTTCTACATGTTTCGCTTAGCGTTAGGGTTTGATCAGCTCAGGCAGTCAATCGCACAGAGAACACCACAGCAACAGAGACGAACTCTTCGCAGTAGCCAAGCTAACCACGGCAATGGCATTTCTGATGGAAAGTACCAAGCTTCTCGGAGCGAAAGGCTTAGATAAACTTAATAGACGGCTCTTTCCAGGTTTTGCTTAGCTTAACGGTTTTATCAGCTCAAGCAGACAATCGCACAGAGAATACCACAGCAACAGAGACGAACTCTTCGCAGTAGCCAAGCTAACCACGGCAATGGCATTTCTGATGGAAAGTACCAAGCTTCTCGGAGTGAAAGTCTTGGATAAAATTAATGGACGGCTCTTTATGTTTCGCTTAGTGTAAGGGTTTTATCAGCTCAGGCAGACAATCGCACAGAGAATACCACAGCAACAGAGACGAACTCTTCGCAGTAGCCAAGCTAACCACGGCAATGGCATTTCTGATGGAAAGTACCTAGCTACTCGGAGTGAAAGTTTTGGATAAAATTAATGGACAGCTCTTTCTACATGTTTCGCTTAGCGTTAGGGTTTTATCAGCTCAGGCAGTCAATCGCACAGAGAATACCACAGCAACAGAGACGAACTCTTCGCAGTAGCCAAGCTAACCACGGCAATGGCATTTCTGATGGAAAGTACCAAGCTTCTCGGAGTGAAAGACTTAGATAAAATTAATAGACGGCTCTTTCTAGGTTTCGCTTAGTGTAAGGGTTTTATCAGTTCAGGCAGACAATCGCACAGAGAATACCACAGCAACAGAGACGAACTCTTCGCAGTAGCCAAGCTAACCACGGCAATGGCATTTCTGATGGAAAGTACCAAGCTTCTCGGAGTGAAAGTCTTGGATATAATTAATGGACGGCTCTTTATGTTTCGCTTAGTGTAAGGGTTTTATCAGCTCAGGCAGACAATCGCACAGAGAATACCACAGCAACAGACTAACTCTTCGCAGTAGACAAGCTAACCACGGCAATGGCATTTCTGATGGAAAGTACCAAACTTCTCACAGTAAAAGTTTTGGATAAAATTACTGGACGTTTCTTTCTATACGTTTCGCTTAGTGTAAGGGTTTTATAAGCTCAGACAGACAATCGCACAGAGAATACCACAGCAACAGAGACCAACTCTTTGTAGTAGCCAAGCTAACTATTGCAATGGCATTCCTGATGGAAAGTATCAAGTTTCTTGCAGTGAAAGTTTTGGATAAAATTAATAGACGGCTCTTTCTAGGTTTCGCTTAGTGTAAGGGTTTTATCAGCTCAGGCAGACGATCGCACAGAGAATACCACAGCAACAGAGACGAACTCTTCGCAGTAGCCAAGCTAACCACGGCAATGGCATTTCTGATGGAAAGTACCAAGCTTCTCGGAGTGAAAGACTTAGATAAAATTAATAGACGGCTCTTTCTAGGTTTCGCTTAGTGTAAGGGTTTTATCAGCTCAGGCAGACAATCGCACAGAGAATACCACAGCAACAGAGACGAACTCTTCGCAGTAGCCAAGCTAACCACGGCAATGGCATTTCTGATGGAAAGTACCAAGCTTCTCGGAGTGAAAGTTTTGGATAAAATTAATGGACAGCTCTTTCTACATGTTTCGCTTAGCGTTAGGGTTTTATCAGCTCAGGCAGTCAATCGCACAGAGAATACCACAGCAACAGAGACGAACTCTTCGCAGTAGCCAAGCTAACCACGGCAATGGCATTTCTGATGGAAAGTACCAAGCTTATCGGAGTGAAAGTTTTGGATAAAATTAATAGACGGCTCTTTCTAGGTTTTGCTTAGCTTAAGGGTTTTATCAGCTCAGGCAAACAATCGCACAGAGAATACCACAGCAACAGAGACGAACTCTTCGCAGTAGCCAAGCTAACCACGGCAATGGCATTTCTGATGGAAAGTACTAAGCTTCTCGGAGTGAAAGTCTTGGATAAAATTAATGGACGGCTCTATGTTTCGCTTAGTGTAAGGGTTTTATCAGCTCAGGCAGACAATCGCACAGAGAATACCACAGCAACAGAGACGAACTCTTCGCAGTAGCCAAGCTAACCACGGCAATGGCATTTCTGATGGAAAGTACCAAGCTTCTCGGAGTGAAAGTCTTGGATAAAATTAATGGACGTTTCTTTCTATACGTTTCGCTTAGTGTAAGGGTTTTATCAGCTCAGGCAGACAATCACACCGAGAATACCACCGCAACAGAGACGAACTCTTCGCAGTAGCCAAGGTAACCACGGCAATGGCATTTCTGATGGAAAGTACCAAACTTCTCACTGTAAAGGTTTTGGATAAAATTACTGGACGTTTCTTTCTACACGTTTCGCTTAGTGTAAGGGTTTTATAAGCTCAGACAGACAATCGCACAGAGAATACCACAGCAACAGAGACCAACTCTTTGTAGTAGCCAAGCTAACTATTGCAATGGCATTCCTGATGGAAAGTATCAAGTTTCTTGCAGTGAAAGTTTTGGATAAAATTAATGAACGGCTATTCTACATATTTCACTTACAGTAAGGGTTTTATATGTTCAGTCGGACAATCCCGCAGAAATACAATAGCAACAGAAACTAACTCTTCGTGGAAGCGAAGCAAACCAAGGCAATGTCATTACTGAGGAAAAGTATCAAGATTCTCTGAGTGAAAGTTTTGGATAAAATTACTGGACAGCTCTTTCCACATATTTCGCTTAGTGTAAGGGTTTTATCAGCTTAGGCAGACAATGACAAAGAGAATACCACAGCAACAGAGATGAACTCTTCGCAGTAGCGTAGCTAACCACAGCAATGGCATTTCTGATGGAAAGTACCAAGCTACTCGGAGTGAAAGTTTTGGATAAAATTAATGGACAGCTCTTTCTACATGTTTCGCTTAGCGTTAGGGTTTGATCAGCTCAGGCAGTCAATCGCACAGAGAACACCACAGCAACAGAGACGAACTCTTCGCAGTAGCCAAGCTAACCACGGCAATGGCATTTCTGATGGAAAGTACCAAGCTTCTCGGAGCGAAAGGCTTAGATAAACTTAATAGACGGCTCTTTCCAGGTTTTGCTTAGCTTAACGGTTTTATCAGCTCAGGCAGACAATCGCACAGAGAATACCACAGCAACAGAGACGAACTCTTCGCAGTAGCCAAGCTAACCACGGCAATGGCATTTCTGATGGAAAGTACCAAGCTTCTCGGAGTGAAAGTCTTGGATAAAATTAATGGACGGCTCTTTATGTTTCGCTTAGTGTAAGGGTTTTATCAGCTCAGGCAGACAATCGCACAGAGAATACCACAGCAACAGAGACGAACTCTTCGCAGTAGCCAAGCTAACCACGGCAATGGCATTTCTGATGGAAAGTACCTAGCTACTCGGAGTGAAAGTTTTGGATAAAATTAATGGACAGCTCTTTCTACATGTTTCGCTTAGCGTTAGGGTTTTATCAGCTCAGGCAGTCAATCGCACAGAGAATACCACAGCAACAGAGACGAACTCTTCGCAGTAGCCAAGCTAACCACGGCAATGGCATTTCTGATGGAAAGTACCAAGCTTCTCGGAGTGAAAGACTTAGATAAAATTAATAGACGGCTCTTTCTAGGTTTCGCTTAGTGTAAGGGTTTTATCAGCTCAGGCAGACAATCGCACAGAGAATACCACAACAACAGAGACGAACTCTTCGCAGTAGCCAAGCTAACCACGGCAATGGCATTTCTGATGGAAAGTACCAAGCTTCTCGGAGTGAAAGTCTTGGATATAATTAATGGACGGCTCTTTCTAGGTTTCGCTTAGTGTAAGGGTTTTATCAGCTCAGGCAGACAATCGCACAGAGAATACCACAGCAACAGAGACGAACTCTTCGCAGTAGCCAAGCTAACCACGGCAATGGCATTTCTGATGGAAAGTACCAAGCTTCTCGGAGTGAAAGTCTTGGATATAATTAATGGACGGCTCTTTATGTTTCGCTTAGTGTAAGGGTTTTATCAGCTCAGGCAGACAATCGCACAGAGAATACCACAGCAACAGACTAACTCTTCGCAGTAGACAAGCTAACCACGGCAATGGCATTTCTGATGGAAAGTACCAAACTTCTCACAGTAAAAGTTTTGGATAAAATTACTGGACGTTTCTTTCTATACGTTTCGCTTAGTGTAAGGGTTTTATAAGCTCAGACAGACAATCGCACAGAGAATACCACAGCAACAGAGACCAACTCTTTGTAGTAGCCAAGCTAACTATTGCAATGGCATTCCTGATGGAAAGTATCAAGTTTCTTGCAGTGAAAGTTTTGGATAAAATTAATAGACGGCTCTTTCTAGGTTTCGCTTAGTGTAAGGGTTTTATCAGCTCAGGCAGACGATCGCACAGAGAATACCACAGCAACAGAGACGAACTCTTCGCAGTAGCCAAGCTAACCACGGCAATGGCATTTCTGATGGAAAGTACCTAGCTACTCGGAGTGAAAGTTTTGGATAAAATTAATGGACAGCTCTTTCTACATGTTTCGCTTAGCGTTAGGGTTTTATCAGCTCAGGCAGTCAATCGCACAGAGAATACCACAGCAACAGAGACGAACTCTTCGCAGTAGCCAAGCTAACCACGGCAATTGCATTTCTGATGGAAAGTACCAAGCTTCTCGGAGTGAAAGTCTTGGATAAAATTAATGGACGGCTCTATGTTTCGCTTAGTGTAAGGGTTTTATCAGCTCAGGCAGACAATCGCACAGAGAATACCACAGCAACAGAGACGAACTCTTCGCAGTAGCCAAGCTAACCACGGCAATGGCATTTCTGATGGAAAGTACCAAGCTTCTCGGAGTGAAAGTCTTGGATAAAATTAATGGACGTTTCTTTCTATACGTTTCGCTTAGTGTGAGGGTTTTATCAGCTCAGGCAGACAATCGCACAGAGAATACCACAGCAACAGAGATGAACTCTTCGCAGTAGCCAAGCTAACCACGGCAATGGCATTTCTGATGGAAAGTACCAAGCTTCTCGGAGTGAAAGTTATGGATAAAATTAATGGACAGCTCTTTCTACATGTTTCGCTTAGCGTTAGGGTTTGATCAGCTCAGGCAGTCAATCGCACAGAGAACACCACAGCAACAGAGACGAACTCTTCGCAGTAGCCAAGCTAACCACGGCAATGGCATTTCTGATGGAAAGTACCAAGCTTCTCGGAGCGAAAGGCTTAGATAAACTTAATAGATGGCTCTTTCCAGGTTTTGCTTAGCTTAAGGGTTTTATCAGCTCAGGCAGACAATCGCACAGAGAATACCACAGCAACAGAGACGAACTCTTCGCAGTAGCCAAGCTAACCACGGCAATGGCATTTCTGATGGAAAGTACCAAGCTTCTCGGAGTGAAAGTCTTGGATAAAATTAATGGACGGCTCTTTATGTTTCGCTTAGTGTAAGGGTTTTATCAGCTCAGGCAGACAATCGCACAGAGAATACCACAGCAACAGAGACGAACTATTCGCAGTAGCCAAGCTAACCACGGCAATGGCATTTCTGATGGAAAGTACCTAGCTACTCGGAGTGAAAGTTTTGGATAAAATTAATGGACAGCTCTTTCTACATGTTTCGCTTAGCGTTAGGGTTTTATCAGCTCAGGCAGTCAATCGCACAGAGAATACCACAGCAACAGAGACGAACTCTTCGCAGTAGCCAAGCTAACCACGGCAATGGCATTTCTGATGGAAAGTACCAAGCTTCTCGGAGTGAAAGTCTTGGATAAAATTAATGGACGGCTCTTTATGTTTCGCTTAGTGTAAGGGTTTTATCAGCTCAGGCAGACAATCGCACAGAGAATACCACAGCAACAGAGACGAACTCTTCGCAGTAGCCAAGCTAACCACGGCAATGGCATTTCTGATGGAAAGTACCTAGCTACTCGGAGTGAAAGTTTTGGATAAAATTAATGGACAGCTCTTTCTACATGTTTCGCTTAGCGTTAGGGTTTTATCAGCTCAGGCAGTCAATCGCACAGAGAATACCACAGCAACAGAGACGAACTCTTCGCAGTAGCCAAGCTAACCACGGCAATGGCATTTCTGATGGAAAGTACCAAGCTTCTCGGAGTGAAAGACTTAGATAAAATTAATAGACGGCTCTTTCTAGGTTTCGCTTAGTGTAAGGGTTTTATCAGCTCAGGCAGACAATCGCACAGAGAATACCACAGCAACAGAGACGAACTCTTCGCAGTAGCCAAGCTAACCACGGCAATGGCATTTCTGATGGAAAGTACCAAGCTTCTCGGAGTGAAAGTCTTGGATATAATTAATGGACGGCTCTTTATGTTTCGCTTAGTGTAAGGGTTTTATCAGCTCAGGCAGACAATCGCACAGAGAATACCACAGCAACAGACTAACTCTTCGCAGTAGACAAGCTAACCACGGCAATGGCATTTCTGATGGAAAGTACCAAACTTCTCACAGTAAAAGTTTTGGATAAAATTACTGGACGTTTCTTTCTATACGTTTCGCTTAGTGTAAGGGTTTTATAAGCTCAGACAGACAATCGCACAGAGAATACCACAGCAACAGAGACCAACTCTTTGTAGTAGCCAAGCTAACTATTGCAATGGCATTCCTGATGGAAAGTATCAAGTTTCTTGCAGTGAAAGTTTTGGATAAAATTAATAGACGGCTCTTTCTAGGTTTCGCTTAGTGTAAGGGTTTTATCAGCTCAGGCAGACGATCGCACAGAGAATACCACAGCAACAGAGACGAACTCTTCGCAGTAGCCAAGCTAACCACGGCAATGGCATTTCTGATGGAAAGTACCAAGCTTCTCGGAGTGAAAGACTTAGATAAAATTAATAGACGGCTCTTTCTAGGTTTCGCTTAGTGTAAGGGTTTTATCAGCTCAGGCAGACAATCGCACAGAGAATACCACAGCAACAGAGACGAACTCTTCGCAGTAGCCAAGCTAACCACGGCAATGGCATTTCTGATGGAAAGTACCAAGCTTCTCGGAGTGAAAGTTTTGGATAAAATTAATGGACAGCTCTTTCT
>NW_026611431.1:0-30758 GCF_029633865.1 Lampris incognitus
CAAGGCTTTGAGTTTCATCATTATAGTCGTATTTGGGGTCAAGGTACACTTTGATACACTTCAGCTATTGACCGGATGATGAGCAAAAAAAGCCCAGAGGAAGTGCTTTTGTTTCATTATGGGGAAAACGCACGCACACACACACACACACACACACACACACACACACACACACACACACACACACACACACACACACACACACACACACAGCGATTAGGTGTATTGGATCTGTTACTAGTCTGCTGCTGTGTGGGCAGTGCTCCATCCCCATACATCTGCTCACCTGCTGGATAGCACACACACACACACACACACACACACACACACACACACACACACACACACACACACACACACACACACACACACACACACACACAGCTCATGAGTAATCTCAGCATCATTGTTATGCTGCATTCACATGGAATCCGGTGAACGGCAGACGGCAAACAGGAAGTCATTATTGTGGGTGAGAGCAGGAGAGTAAAATTAGATGACACCCGCAAATTATGGCAGCGACGGCAATGGCAGCCCTCCGTGGCGCGATTTACAACCGGATGTTACGTAGCACATCACAAAACAGAAAAGATAGAAGATTCATATTTTTTTCCTTTATTGATTAATTGACAACAAGTTGTACACGTGTCACATTTTTACAACATGAATGATTACAGTACAAAAAAAACATGCCAGGGGGGTAGGCCAAATAAAAAATAAAAATAACAAAAAGGAAAAGAAAAGAAAAACATTTAAGACACAACAGCGAAGATCACAATTCATTACATACATATTTGACAGCGAACACACGCCATTAGTTTTTTGGGCCTTTTGATTGGCACTAAATACTTTTTATGTACTTTTCAAAACCTTTAATAAAAAAAACAATAAAAAGGGGTCGTTGGTTTGTAAACTTGCACATATGTATATAGAATTTGGCTAGAATAATCAATAGATTTATGATATATGCTCTTTCCTCAAATTTATTGTCATAGTCAAAGAATCTGAAAATAATATACTCATAAAACAATGCAAAATCCACGTATAATGTGTTACTAATACATTTTTAAAACATCTTTCCAGAGACTCCCAGAATAATGACAAAGCCAAAAATGATGGGGCACCGTTTGGATGAGCGGAGCAAAAAGAACAATTTATATTTATATCGGCCTAAAATTTCATGAGAAAATGCTTCGCAGGGTAACATTTATGTAAAGATTTTAAAGGAAACCTCTCTTATCTTATTAGTAATAAAGTATTTGTGAGTCAGTGACCACACTTTTGGCCAAGGAATATTCTTAGCAAAGTTGCTCCAATACGTAGTGACGTAAGGCTTCGTGACAACCTCGCTTTGAAACAAAGAGCGAATAGCTTTGTTATTATTCTTGCAGGATGGGGAGAAACACGTTTTCCCACAAGGAGAATCAGCAGCATTAACCAGAGAACCATTATCTCGAACTTGCACAAGATTACAGAACCATTAGGAATAGCCCCCATTATCAGAGCAAATTCCTTAATTGTGACAGGAAAATTGAAATGAGAGATGAATTCGTTGCAGTTCATAAGATGGCCTTCCGGGGTGATCGGCTGACTCTCCAAAAAAAAGATGTTTCTGTCAAACCAATTCTTCAGAAATATACTCCTATCTTTATATAAGATTGTGGCGATACACAATTGAGGGCAGATTCACCAGTGCCTGCTGCTCCTTTAAGGCAGACACGCGGAGTGATGACGTAGCACTGCTTGGGGTTTCCGGGGTGGAGCCATGTTGGCAGCAGCCTAGCGGTTGGTTAGCTGGTTGCCAGGAGAGATTGTGATGTATCGGTGTCGTTTTGTGTGGCGAGTAAACGGGGTTGACTCGACTCGATCTCTCTGTCTCCTCATTCCTGCACTCCCACAATATCTCCATTATTCCAGAGATAATAATGTGTGGTGAGAAATGTTGCTTGTAAATTAATTTCCATGCCAATAAAGCCTGTTTGTGAAAATTTGACAGTTTAGCTGGTATTTTATAATTGCATACCAATAGGAAGGGGAGCCCTCCAATTTGGTAAAAAAAACAAATTGGTCTCCGTGGTGATGGTGGTCGCCACTTGGACGCTGCCTGCCATTCCCCTCATCACATTTTCTTTTTATTTATCTTATAAATCCATATTTTTTTCTTTTTTACATGGTGATGCTGGTCGCGTGGCTTGGGTCCTGGGCTGTTCCGGTGGCGTCTGGACTGTGCTTGGCATCCTGCACATCATATTCTTCATAAAATGTATAAGTCCATTATAATTTTGTTTATCCTCTTTCAGGGTTGTATTTTGTACAGCATCCATTGCATGTTGTCCGTCTTGGGAGAGAGATCCCTCCTCTGTTGCTCTCCCTGAGGTTTCTTCCTATTTTTGCTCCCTGTTAAAGTTTTTTTTTAGGGAGTTGTTCCTTATCCGATGAGCGGGTCTAAGGACAGGATGTTGAGTTGCTGTTAAGCCCCCTGAGGCAAATTTGTAATTTGTGATATTGGGCTATACAAATAAAATTGACTCGACTCGACTCGACTCGACTCGACTCGACTCGACTCGACTCGACTCGACTCGACTCGACTCGACTCTTGAGTACGGGGTGTCCGGGTAGCGTAGCGGTCTATTCCATTGCCTACCAACACAGGGCTCGCCGGGTCGAATCCCTGTGTTACCTCCGGTTTGGTCGGGCGTCCCTACAGACACAATGGCCGTGTATGCGGGCGGTAATCCGGATATGGTTATGTGGCCTGGTTGCTGCACTAGCGCCTCCTCTGTTTGGTCGGGGCGCCTGTTTGGCTTGGCGGGGCGGGGCGGGGCGGGGCAACTAGGGGGAATAGCGTAATCCTCCCACGTGCTACGTCCCTCTAGCGAAACTCTTCACTGCCAGGTGAAAAGAAGCGGCTGGTGACTCCACGTGTATCGGAGGAGGGATGTGGTAGTTTGCAGCCCTCCCCGGATCGGCAGAGGTGGTGGAGCAGAGACTGGGATGGATCGGAAGAGTGGGGTAATTGGCCGGATACAATTGGGGAGAAAAAGGGGGAACATTAAAAAAAAGTCACTCTGAGTAAGCATTTCCTCTAAATGGCTGACATGTAAATATAAATATGACCACCTATTAAAAAAAAATCACCGAGTCTGCTAACGATCCTATGGGTAACGACTCAAAACGTGCCATAGTGTTTTTTTCTAGTGGGTCTACACCAAACCTGCACCGCTGTGCATCAGTCTGGGTTCGGCTGAATGGCATTAAATGGGTTCATTGTGAGAGTGGAACTTGCTTTGAAAACCTTTCACAGAGAGTACAGTGAAACCTTGTTCATTCCCTGTTGATTTAACTGTAGGCACCGGGGTTTAAAATACGTCATTTCCTGTCTGTATTAGTACCTCAAACGCTGGGTCGAGGGAATAATCATCGACACAGCACGGTGTTCTGAATTAAGGGGGGGGGTGACTCGAGACAGCCTGTGAGGCGACGCGGAAGCGCACACACACACACACACACACACACACACACACACACACACACACACACACACACACACACACACACAGATTCACATCTTGCAACTCATGAAGACCGACACACTCCCCCGCACACACGCCTACAACAACATCCATTGTGTGCATCCATCAAGCTTTGGGTTTTCACTTACTTTCTCTTTCCATCTCTCTGCCTCTGCCTCTGCCTCTGTATCTGACCCCATCTCTAATCTCTACCTCCGCGTCTCTGCCTGCAGCCCACTCAGCCCACACTGTTAGGCCATTAACACATCTGCAGTCCTTCTTTTGCTGCGTTTGCATGTGTGTGGTGATCATATGTGTGTGTCATGGTGTGACAGCATTTGTCCAATGTCAACATCCATGCTGTCAACATAAGTACAACAAAAATAACACACACAATCACACACACAATCACACACAATCACACACACACACACACACACACACACACACACACACACACACACACACACACACACACACACACACACACAGGGATGCAAACATATTCTGTACCATTCTGTGCCTAGACAAGGGAACCACACACACACACACACACACACACACACACACACACACACACACACACACACACACACACACACACACACACACACACACACACACACACATACACACAAATGCAAATATATCTCTGTACCATTCTGTGCCTAGGCAAGGGACAGCATGTGACTGTAGGTAGGTGTAGAGAGAGGGTCAGAAAAGGAGAGCGAGAGGGAGTGGAGAGAGAGAAATGGGGAAGAACAGAGGGCTAAAGGGAGGGATGGCTAACACTCTAATCTCTTGCTGGGTGAGACGGGGAGGTCCCCTTCTCTCCCACCCCTTGTGTTTCTGGGTGGTCTTTATATCCAGACCAAGCCCCTTTCTTCCCATTGGCCTGCAGTGACAGAATAGAATAGAATAAAATAGAATAGAATGGAATAGAATAGAATCCTTTCTCAGTGATACTACATGTTGATTGGTTGTCAAACATCTGTATCCAGCAGCCACGTGGCTGTCTCATTTTTTCATGTCCTTTCTTTAGCTGATCCATCCATCTCTCCTCTTCTCTCTCTCCATTTCTCATCTCATCTACCCTTCCCTCAATCCTCGATTCTCTTAAACGCTCTCATCCTGGTCTCCCCCTCCTCACACCGGTCTCCTCTCATCTCCTCTCCTTCACCTTCACCGCTCCTTTCATTTTATTTCCCCTCTTCCTCTACTCCCTTTCTTCCCCTCCCTTCTTTTCTCTTTTGCTCCCCTCTTCTCCTTGCCTCTCCAGTTCTTCTCTTGCATTTCATCTCTGTCCTTATCATCGTCGACCCCACCGATGACCTGTTATTAAACAACGTCTCCATTACTTTTACTGCAGTGCACTGTGCCTCTGCATCAGCGTGCATCTGTGTGTGTGTGTGTGTGTGCGCGCGCGCGTGCGTGTGCGTGTGTGGCAGTAGACAGCCAATCAGAATAAAACATTGCGGGGAGAATGACAGCCTTCAGCCATCCTTCTGTTTCATCACCTTGTTCTCTCTTTCATCATTTTCTATCTTTCATCGCCCCTCCTCCGTCTTTCACGCTCCCCCATCAAAAAACATCTTCCTCTCCCCCCCGGTTTGTGATGTATTCCTCTCTCTCTCTCTCTCTCTCTCTCTCTCTCTCTCTCTCTCTCTCTCTCTCTCTCTCTCTCTCTCTCTCTCTCTCCTTTCTCTCATCTCCTTTCTTTTCACTTCATAACTCCTCAGTCTCTTCCTGTTTGTCTCCCAGCAAAATATCCATCTCACTCCCTCTGTCTGACTCCCTCTCTCTCTCTCTGTCTCTCTCTCTGCCTGTATCCCTCTCTCCCTCTCTCTCCCTCTCTCCATCTGTTCTGTAATTCAATCATGGAGGCAGTCAGCGGTAGGACCAGTGAGGGATGATGAGTTGAGGCGAATGCAGGGAACTCAGCCAGCAAACGCTAGACACTCCATATTATCCTGGCTCATGCATGCTGGGCCGGGGGGTGGGGGTGGGGTGGGGGTGGGGTGGGGTGGGGTGGGGGGCAGGCTAAGCTGGACTGGGCTTCATTTACCTGTTCCTTTTGTAGGAAGAAAGAAAGCCACTTTATTTTTGTCATTGAACAGTTGTTTGGTTACAGTGAAATTTGTCTCCTGCATTTAACCCATCCCCTTGTATAGGAGCAGTGGGCAGCTGTGGAGCAACGCCCGGGGACCCAAATTCCCGCTCTTTTTCCTATTGCCTTGCTCAGGGGCACAGGCAGGAGTATTAATCCTAACATGCATGTATTTTTGATGGTGGGAGGAAACCCACGCAGACGCGGGGCGAACATGCAAACTCCACACAGAAAGGACCTGGGATGGCCTGGGACTCGAACTCAGGACCTTCTTGCTGGGAGGCAACAATGCTAACCACTGGGCCACCGTGCCACCCTGGTATAACTACTATTAACTATTAATTCAACTGTCAGTTAGAACTGATAACAACTGGCACTGTTGGAGTAATCTATAATGTATTCATAATTTCTGTCTCGTATGTATGGTGTGTCCGACCCAGACAGCAGGATAAGTGGCTTCGACAGTGGATGGATGGATGGATGAATGGATGTGTGAAGTTACCTAACCTTGTATTTAAATCGTTGAGCCACTTGGGGTGCACTTATCACTTCTCAAGATGACACGTGAACAATTATAGTGCAGTACACACAAATCCAGCAGAAATTAGACAGAGTGAAGTTACACACTTTGAGCAAAATAAACTATTAATATACTGCAAAACAAATAAACCCTTAACCTCCCCCTCTGGAGCAGAGATTTATGAATTATCTGGATTTTACCCCCCCCCCCCAATATAAAATTTGAAATTATGGAATCCAATCCCTCTGTCTGCATGGGTTTCCTCCAGGTGCTCTGGTTTCCTCCCACAGTCCAAAGACATGTAGGTCAGGTGAACCGGCTGTACTAAATTGGGGGGGGGGGGCTGTGATGGCCTGGCAGCCTGTCCAGGGCATCTCCCCGCCTTGAGCCCAATCCCTGCTGGGATAGGTTAGGATAATGGATGGATATATAATATTTCAAAATAGCATTATATCAGTTCATGAGGATCCTAACGATAACTACTACTTGTACTGCCACTCTTCAAGTAAATGATAATTAAAGAAACTTAAAAAAAAATACTTGTCTAAGCTGTTTCCGCGTGACACACCAAAGAAATATTGAGAGGTCACATTTCTTATGAATTTGACCGTATGTATTTGGATGGTCACATCTGTCGTTACTTGTGCGATTTTGCACCTCAGTGTATGGTCAACAGAAACACATTTATTGTGCTTTCAACTCATTGCCAATTTTAGAAAGAGGCCTGAGATAGTATTCCTACAACATCGACAGACACCCTTCACGAAAAGCCTTTCACAGGGATGGAGAGGGCACATATTACTTTGAGCATAACACGAGGATGGATGTCATCTGTGTGATCTGGCTGAGCAAGTCAGCACAAAGACAGCCCGGCTCGGTGATCAAGGCCCCATGATGAAATGCTGGTTGCACTTGACGTCTGTTAGGCTCATGATTCAAATGATCTCTTGGTGCCAACCATGCACCCAGGTAATACTGTTTCCCCCTGTAAAGGGCTGAGCATCTGCACGGCATGAAGCATCTTAATTGTTTGACAGAGTTATTTGAAAAAAAAAACACAAAACAGTGCAGATGTTCAGAAACAAATCTACAGCATTGTAGATTTGCTTTCTATTTTGCCTTGGTCCAGCAGACATGACCATATGTTACAATTTACAATTTCAATTAGCAGACACTTTTGTCCAGAGCGACGTACATCTGAGAGCTGATACAACACAAGCAAAGAGCTAGGCAGGAGAGAACAACTAGTAAGTGCCATAAAGCTAGGTTCGAGTTTGATAGGACATATAGGTGCCAACAGGCAGTGCACAAAGGAAATGCATAGAGTGCATAGAATGCATAGAAGCAGTTTTTTTTTCAGTCCATCAAGCGCAGAGGCGTTCACGAAAGAGCTGGGTCTTTAGTGTTTTTTTGGGGGGGGTGATTTTTCCCCCTTTTTCTCCCCAATTGTACTTGGCCAATTACCCCACTCTTCCGAGCCATCCTGTTCACTACTCCACCCCCTCTGCCAATCCAGGGAGGGCTACAGACTACCACATGCCTCCTCCAATACATGTGGAGTCACCAGCCGCTTCTTTTCACCTGGCAATGAGGAGTTCCGCCAGGAGGACGTAGCAAGTGGGAGGATCACACTATTCCCCCCAGTTCCCCTTCCCCCCAAACAGGCACCCTGACCAACCAAAGGAGGTGCTAGTGCAGCAACGAGGACACATACCCACATCCGGCTTCCCACCCACAGACATGGCCAATTGTGTCTGTAGGGACGCCTGACCAAGCCAGAGGTAACACAGAGATCCGAACTGGGGATCCCCATATTGATAGGCAATGGAATAGACCGCCACACCACCCAGATGCCCCTTTAGTCTTTTTTTTTTTAAAAGATTGAGAGGGACTCTGTCGATCAAACAGAGTTTGGTTACTCGTTCCACCCCCGCGGAACTACAGAAGAGAAGATTCTACATAGCAGTTTAGGGCCCTGTTGTGGTGGTAGTACAAGGCACCTTTCATTGGCAGAGCATATTGAGTGGGAGGGAGTGTAGACCTGAATGAGGGAGTTCAGGTAGGCGGGAGCTATTTTAGTTTCTGTTTTGTAACTGAGTGTCAGGGTTTTGAATTTGATGTGGGCAGCGACTGGGAGCCAATGGAGGGATTTGAACAGCGGGGTGACATGCGCTCTTTTTGGCTGATTGAAGACAAGACTTGCTGCTGCATTAGGAATCATCTGCAGAGGTTTGAATGTACACGTGGGGAGGCCTGCCAGTAAGGAGCTGCAGTAGTCAATGTGTGATATTACCAGAGTGTGTACCAGGAGTTGTGCTGCATGCTCAGATAGGTAGGGTCTGGTCTTCCTGATGTTTGTATAGGGTAAATTGACATGACTGAACAATTGAGGCCATGTGAATCTTAAAGGTTATTTGGTCATCAACCATGACACCCAAGTTTCAGGCAGAATTTGTTGGAATGATTTGGGTTGATTCGAGCTACATACTGATCTCTTGTGTAAAGAGGGACTGACCAGGATGACTAGGAGCTCGGTCTCATAGAGGTTAAGTTGAAGGTGGCGTTCTTTCATCCGTTCCAATATATCGGTAGGGAATGACGAGGTTCAAGCCGAGACTGTGTGGTCTTCCGGCAAGAATGATAGGAGGAGCTGGGTATTGTCAGCATAGCAATGGTATGAGAAACCATAGGAGTGGATGATTACACCAAGTGATGTATTAAGAAGAGAAGGTGACTGAGCACTGACCCTTGAGGAACCCCTACGAATAAGCCATGCTGTTTGGAAACTTCTCCCCTCCAAGATACAGGGGTGCAGTCTTGGAAGAGTGTCACCACTTAAAGCCAGACTGATTCAGGTCATACAGGTTAGTCTCAGAAAGGAATTCAGAAACTTGGCTAAAGACTGTGTACTCAAGTATTTTTGATAGGAAGGGCAGGAGTGAAACCGGTCAGTAGTTTTCAACCTGGGCTGGGTTGAGTTTGTGACCCGAGCTTGCTTAAATGCAGTGGGGAACACACCTGTGGTAAGTGATGACTTGATGATGTGTGTGCTCCGTGGTTAAGTGTGGGGGAAATGGTCTGTAGAAGGTTGGATGGTATCGGGTCCAGTGGACAGGTAGTGGGTTGAGAGTCTAGCAGAGGTTTGGCGACTTGCTCCTCAGTCAGAAGGGAGAATGAGGAGAGTATGGCCCTGTTAGCTGGCAGCTGCAGACTGAGATGGTTAGGCTAAAAAAAACTGGTTACTGATGGCAGAGACCTTATCAGTAAAAAAAACAAAAACAAAACCAAAGTGAACATGTCTCCTGTGAGTAGAGGGAGGGCAGAGCAGGAGGTGGATTGAGAAGTGAGTTAAAAGCAGAGAACATTTTCCAAGCATCTATGGCACCAAAGATCTTGTTCTGATAGTAAGTGGTCTTACCAGTTTTTAAATTGGAGGCAAATGATGCTAGGAGACTCTGATAGTCACTGAGGTCAGTGGGCTCTCAGGATTTACGCCATTTTCTCTCTGCAGCTCTGAGTTCTGCCCTTTTCTCGCTGATGACTTCAATGAGCCATGGACAAGGAGGGGGGGGGGGTTGCAGGAAGGAAGGTTTGGATGTTAGAGGGCAGAGATGGTGAAGAGAGGAGGCTAGTGAGGAACAGAGTGTGTTTGTAGCCTCATTGACAGGGAGTGAGGAGAAGTCATTATGAGGAGGCATGATAGGCAAGACCTCATTGGAAAGTTGAGCTGGTGTGAAGGGACCAGATGTTACAGCGGAAGGAGACCAATCGTGGAGGAATATGAGGATGTTCCGGTAAGGTAATCATGAATAGAATAAAGAATTGGTTGGACAGATGTAAGGGGGTGATAGTCAGATTTGCTGCGGAGCAGTTCTATTCTAAATTAGATCAAGAGTACTATTGCCTGTTTTGTTTGTGGGAGGGGTGGAGATCTGTTTTTGGTCAAATGAGGACAGAAGTGACAGGAAGTTGGCTGCTTGGGTTTTGTCATAATGGGTATTCATGTCTTCCATGACAATCAGTGGCGTATCATCATCAGGAATGGCTGAAAGTAACATGTCTAGTTCGACTACAAAGTTCTCCAGTTGACACCCTGCTGGGTGGTATATGACAACCACAAACAGATTAATAGGAGCAGTAACCCTGATTGCATGGTATTCAAAGGAGGAGTTGTTGCTTAGTGGAGAAAGCTTAGTGAATTTCCGGTCTTTGGAAATGAGGACCCCTGTACCACCTCCACACCCAACAGAGCAGGGTGTGTGTGAGAAAGTGGAGTAAACAGAGATTGCGGCCGGTGCGGCAGTGTTTTCTGGATTGATCCAGGTTTTGGTCAGGGCTAGAGCCTGAATATCTGACAGATTAGTAAGTGCTTGGAGAAATTCAGTTTTGTTTACAGCCGATTTGCAATTCCATAAGCCAAGAGTAAAGGAGGAGTGAGTAGAGGAGGCTTTTCTGAGTGAATAGAGGTTCTGCAGGTTGCATTGTCTGCGACAGATGTGATTTTTTTGAAAGCATTAGATGACAGGGATGTCTTTGTAGCACATGGTGAGTGAGGCAGGCTATGTGACTAGATAGTGGAAAAGGACTAACCAGTCGGTGTCCTTGCTCGGTGGATTCATAGAGGTAGACTCGCAGGTCTTTACCCAATTCAGACTCATACAGGTAGGCTCGCAAGGTCTTTACCCAATTCGGTCTTTACACAATGAGGGCTGACACACAAGGGCTGATGCCTCTGCTGATGCTACAGCCCAGCTTGTGTGTTTATACCAGCTTGCCCCTTTCTGATTTTTACAGCAAGGCAGCAATAGAGGGTGTGACTGGCGTCAGCTGACAACACCTATCAAAACTTAGAGAGTGAAACCAGGAAGTGCTCTGCTCCAACAAAGCCTGACAACCACCTGACAACAGCTTCAATCCCAATCAAATTCAAAAACACTTGCCAACCAACTGCTATCTCCATGTTCTAGATTAGGGCTTGTTCTGTTTGGAGCTTAGTTCAATCTCTCTGTATAGGCTTTTTGTGAAAATCCCACCCCTTTCAGATTTTCACAACAAGAAAACAATAGAGGGTGTGACCGGCATCAGCTGACCCCCCTATTGTTGTTGTTGAGGCAAGAAGACATAGAGGGAATGACATACTGTCTTTTCATGGCTATTTGTCTCCACCGGTCCTCATTTTGAACAGCAAGGACCATCTTACACCATCCCAGTCTGAAAATGACCAGCTACAAGTTAAGATACTAAAACATTTTCCAGCAATGCTGACATAACAGCACTACCGCATATGACTCCAGTGTGTTGGAGAACATTCATCCTAAAATTAGATTAGTACAAAATATGAAAACCAGGACACAACCCTAGGTATAACATGGTATAACATAAGGCTTTCATCAGTGGGCTGTACTTTTCGGACAAAACACAGAACACTAAAATAAAGCATCAGTCTCCCCACTCAATTTTATGTTATCGCTGCTCAAGGCAATCTACTACCAGCATTCTCAAATAGCTAGGACTAGTTGTTGTGAATGGCACATACTAACACACACCCATCAACATGCTACTAGGAAATGCTAGCTGTACTCCATCCAGGGCTGGGCAATAATTCATTATCATTGTTTATCATTATCAAAACAAAATGGTCTCACTATTTCCCAGGGCTAACTCCAGCATAGCATGTACCTGCTAACTCCAGCATAGCATGTACCTGTGAATGCAAGCTGAAGTACTGCTAAACCAGTGCTGTGGATCAACTTACTGGTGTGAAGTAGGCCTACATATATCTTACAGTGGTATACTTCAGCAAAGATTGTGCATAGCATAGCAAACAAATCATGCACTATGCACTAGCATTAAAAGCTAGCCTCTTTCCAGCAATTTTCTCTCCATATAGCGCATATATGCAGACACAGCACTTCGGCGTGAAGATTTGGTGGTTGTCAGTGTGTGAAGCTCCCTCTCTGCCTGCCTGCTTGCTTCTTTGTAAATGTGCACTGGTGTGGACGCAATCATCTGCTCGACTCCTCTGCCAGCCTCACATATCAACACAGAGAGAGACAGACAGAGAGGGAGCGTAGAGAGCAACAGAGATCGGGTAGCGAGAGAGAGAGAAGACAGATACTGTTATGCTGTCACAGAAGGATGTGTGTCAATGTCCCCTCCTGTCTTATAAGGAAGAATAGTGGTGTGGTGGTGGTGGTGTGTAGTAAAGGAATTGTGTACGAATGTCTGACTCCTGGGGCATAAAGAAGATAGGGAGGGAAGAAGAGGGGGAGGGGGGGAGAAAGAGAGAGAGAGAGAGAGAGAGAGAGAGAGAGAGAGAGAGAGAGAGAGAGAGAGAGAGAGAGAGAGAGAGGGACAGGGAAGACAGATTGTGCCAGAGGGTGAGTGCTAATCATTTCACCGATGCACCAGAGACACTGAGACAGCTCTCATTCCTCTCTCTCTGTCTCTGTCTGTCTCTCTGTCTCCCTCTCTCTCTCACACACACACACACACACACACACAGATGCACAAACACACACACAGACACACACACACACACACAGATGCACAAACACATATAAGACCTTGAATGAGCACCCATAAAGAAAATTTGATGGCTCCACCTACAACACCCAAACATGGAAACAGCCCATCGGCAAACATGGACCTCAAGTCACACCACAAAATCTAGCCACACACACACACACACACACACACACACACACACACACACACACACACACACACACACACACACACACACACACACACACACACGCAGACCCCATCCAGCGCCATCTGCACCAGAGTTGACTGACAGCAAACTGACGATAGGTCTCCAGATGGTGCCAGATGTGTCTGCAAAGATCTCCTTATTCAGTTGTCACCTTATCCTAAGTGTGTGAGCCTGTGAGCTTGTGTGTGTGTGTGTATGGGCTTCTACACATGCGTGTATGTCAAAGTGTTTAAGCTTGTGTGTAATGTGCATGAGTACATTTATTTGTGTGTGCCTGTCGGTTTGCGTGTTTGTACTGTGCATGCACGCCTGTCCTCTTTCTGGTATGTGTGTGTTTGCATGTGTGCAAGTGGCTGTGTATCTGTATAAGCACATGTATGCACATGTGCTTTGCTTCTCTCATGCACTTTCATAATGCTGGCATCATCCCAAGTCACTCTGAGTAAGTGTATCCTCTACATGCCAGGCATGTGAATTTGAACACTAACATGTATTAAAAACACACACACGGAGGTAAGCACAAATACATGCAGAACCAATACAACCTTCTCACCTCATTATTTCAGACTTGTATGCCCTTAGAGCACAAACACACAAGCCCGATCCCTGCACACACACACACACACACTCACATGCTCCTGTCTGCAACACAGAAGCGCTGAGATGTGCGCGTGCACACACACACACACACACACACACACACACACACACACACACACACACACACACACACACACACACACACACACACACACACACACACACACACTGTGAAGCTTGTGCAAGTGTTGTGTTTATTGCTGGATAACAAGCGAGTGTGTGTTTAACATCGGTCTGGTGTTACACTCCTCTGATGTTTGTCTGGGACTCTAACTCCACCATGTCATTATTGTCTGTTTTCCTCTGCCTTTTTCCTGCTCTTTTTCTTCTTTTTTTCTCAAAGAAACTGAGCACAGTCCACCTTACATAATACCAGCTATCACCCCGCAGACACTTCACAGGCTACCTCCACATAGTTTGGGAGAAACTTGTGCTCGATTTAAACCCTATGATCCATGAATGTGTGTTTTTGCGATTTCCAAAGATGTTTCCAGCGCTTTCTCTTGACTTGAGTTCATTAACCAGAATGGAGGCACAAAGTAAGCTGTCTTCTTTTTTTTTAAAGCGGAAAAAAACAACCCTAAATGCATGGGTCTGCAGAGTGACGGGGATTTTGGGTGGCAAGTGGTAGCAGTGGGTAATGAATGGAAGCAATGAGAAGAACATGACAGGAGTAGATGGTGAGAGGAGAAGTGAGAGAGAGAGAGAGAGAGAGAGAGAGAGAGAGAGAGAGAGAGAGAGAGATACTGGGATTTGGAGGGTAAAGAGAGAGAGAGGGTGTATAAGAGAGAGGGTGCAAGGTCCGCGGTGGTGTAGTGGTCTAAGCATCGGCTTTGTGTCCATGCAGTTGCCCACTGGGGACCGGGGTTCGCGCCGCGGTCTCGTCAGATTCGACTATGGCCGGACTCGGTGAAGCAGCAATAATTGGCACCGCTGTCTTTGGGAGGAGGGCGGAGTCGGCTTGTGTTCGTCACATGAATGCGTCTCTGTGTGTGTGTGTGTGTGTGTGTGTGTGTGTGTGTGTGTGTGTGTGTGTGTGTCGGAAAAAGCAGTGGTTCGGCCTGGAGTCGTCTCCTTCGAGACTGCCGGCCGTAGAGATGCAGTTGGCAAATGCATGCAGTACGAGGGTGGGAGTTTCCCCTAAAATAGGGATCGATTGGCCACTAAACTGAGAGAAAAAGGGAAAAATCAGAAATAAATTTGCAAAAGAGAGAGAAGGTGCCATTACAAGAGAGGGAGATGCAGCGACACAGCCAGCTGAGAAAAGACCCTGATCTTGCATTCAAACCAGTTGAGGTCAGTGTATAGTAACTGCCAGGCAGGAATATGCACGCACAGGTTACTGCAAGGCAAACGCCCACCTGGAACCATAAAGCTTTCCAATGGGTCCATGATGCAATGATGATGAAGTGATGAAGAGTGATAAAGAGTTTATTAGGTAGTGATGATGACCTATGGCAGGGGTCCCCAATTACTTTTCATAGCGGGCCACTTTTAGGGCCACTTTTAAAACCACGGGCCACTCAACCTCCAGCAGCATGTTGTTCGTTAGTTTGTTTTGGTGTCGATACGTTGCAGGTATTATAATTTAAACAGAGATTTTTCATCTATTTTTCGATATATTACTAGTCTTACTTTTACCAAGAAATTTTTTTTTTGGTAGGGAAATAACAAAAAATCTTCCTTCTGGCATTTCTCCAAAAATTCTCACGGACCATAAATCAACCCGTCACGGGTCGGACTTGGCCCGTGGGCCGCCTATTGGGGACCCCTGACCTATGGCACGAGCGTCGGATGAATGATCGGTTATTCGAGGTGTCATGCCTGCACTGCCATCCACTGACCACTACAGCGCCCTATATAAACAGCAAGGACGCCATACTTTGTGTAGTATGAAATACACTCTAATGAACTCTCAGGTAAGAAATGATGAAACAATGATCCCTATGGGGAAAACTGGGTCACTGCAGCAGCAAAGAACATAGTTTATAGATCAGAACACAACAAAAAAGAGCACAATAAAAAATGTATATCTGGACTGTGTTAAATAGCCATATTCATAAAAATCCAATGAAAATGCAGTTTAATACCCCCCAAAGGTGGTGCTGTGGTTAAGATTATTCTGCAATTTGTTACAAAAGCAAATCCCACGGAAGGATTCTCTCCCACAGAATTCCAATCATGCATTTATCTTAAAGTTATGTTCTGGTTCTGTTTCTCCACCAGTAGCTCTGCTCATTTCAACAGCCCACTGACAAAAACACAGAAAAACAGAACACGAAGACTGGTTGACACTATTAGATCCTCACGGTTTGGGAGTTAAATTACAATAACTTAATTAAAGAGCAGCTTTTAAGTCCCTTGCTGACTATTGTGAAGTCATTAGGGATGCTGGTACCCGCCATAATTGGGCCTTTCTATGTATCTGTGGTCCTTTGTCTGCTGCTGGCATGCAGCTCTCTCTCTCACACTGTGTCTCTTATAAGATAACACAACACAACATAACATAACATAACATAACATAACAACATAACATAACATAAGACAAGATAAGATAAGACAATACAAAATGAGACAAGATGAGATAAGTTAGATAAGACAAGATGATACAAGATGACACAAGACGAGATAAGACAAGACAAGACAAGATAAGACAAGACCAGATAAGACCAGATAAGATAAGATAAGATAAGATAAGATAAGATAAGATAAGAGATACTGTAATGTATAAGATGAGATGAGATAAGATGGGATGAGATGAGATGAGATAAGATAAGATAAGATAAGATAAGAGATACTGTAATGTATAAGATGAGCTGAGCTGAGCTGAGCTGAGCTGAGATGAGATGAGATGAGATGAGATGAAGTAAGATAGGAAAGGGGAATTGATTACTATCTAAACTCGGAGCTACAAGGTAAGCCAAAAGAAGAACTTATTCCATTAAAAGACAACTCTCTCTCTCTCTCTCTCTCTCTCTCTCTCTCTCTCTCTCTCTCTCTCTCTCTCTCTCTCTCTCTCTCTCTCTCTCTCTTTTTCTCTCTGCTCTATTCTGCCCACATACTAGAGTGGGTTGTGGAAGCGAAGGCGAGTTGGCTGATGGAATGGTCCATCGCCTCTAGGAAGTAAAACAATCAAAAGTCAGAGGAATAGAATAGAATAGAATAGAATAGAATAGAATACGCTTGGAAAATAAAGTTGTCCAACACCAACCTCACAGTGAGAACATATCAAGTGACATGGCTAACATATGTAATACAATAGTCTTTCTATGGGTGTTAAAGGAAAATCCCACAGTTTACACACAAACGCAGAGTAAGGTCTTACCATCTACCTATGTGATGGACATGTGTTACCCCTGTGTGTGTGTGTGTGTGTGTGTGTGTGTGTGTGTGTGTGTGTGTGTGTGTGTGTGTGTGTGTGTGAGAGAGAGAGAGAGAGAGAGAGAGAGAGAGAGAGAGAGAGAGAGAGAGAGAGAGAGAGAGAGAGAGAGAGAGAGAGAGAGAGAGAGAGAGAGTGAAAGAGAGAGGGGGGGGCTGCATGTTTGTCTCTATGTCTGTACATGTATGTGACATTGAAGGTGACGTTGAACCTTGACAGCATCATCCCCTACCCATCTGATGGGGTAGCAAACCCTCCATCAAAATGACCCCTCTCTCCCTCTCTTTCTCCCTCTCCCCCCCCATCTCTCCCTCTGTTGCTGCAGTGCGCTCGGGTGGGGGCCTTGCGATGGACCATCACTCTGATCACACCATTGATGCACCCTGATACACCCCAATGCATGCACCCCCTCCCCCCCCTCTCTCTCTCTCACACACACACACACACAAACACACACACACACACACAGACACACACAGAGCCATCAGTTAGAGCCACAACAGCATGTGGGAAAGCATGACTATAGCCAATACCCCGGTCAGTTCCCCGATTGTATTTCAGTGAAACCTGAGGTTTTTTTTCCCACCCACTCCCTGCTTTTGAATTAGAATAGAATGAAATAGAGTAGAGAAGAATAGAATATATTGGTGATTCACGTCCTCAAGCCTTACTTGCTTTGCCGGGCCGGGGCCTCTGCAGCAGCTTCTGCACGGTGAGCAGGTCCTCGGTCTTCACCGCCTGCAGCAGTTCCTGGTCCTTGCCCATCTTCCGCTCACTCCCGCTGTATTATTACCACAGCATCCTCCGAGACAGCGGCGCTTCAGCCCTGCCTCGCCCGGGGGAGGGTGCGTCTGAGCGGCCAACCCCTCCGATCAAACGGCCTTATCGCTCCCTTACAAACAAGACAAGACCCCTACAGCTCTGGCGTGTGTGTGTGTGTGTGTGTGTGTGTGTGTGTGTGTGTGTGTGTGTGTGTGTGTGTGTGTGTGTGTGTGTGTGTGTGTGTGTGTGTGTGTGTGTGTGTGTGCGTGCGTGTGTGTGTGGAGAGAGATGGGAGTGTGGAGGAGAAATGGAGGGATGCTCTCGAGTTCCACCACCGACCGTAGCGCTACCTCTTGATGAGTCCTGGTGATGGGGGGGGTGGGGGTCTACTTGTCGGTTCCAGGTTTTGGTAGATATGAAACCGGGTTGTTTTTTTGTTTTTTGTTTTTTTTATCTCTCCACGGTGTCTGATGGGTAAGAGAGGCTTCGTCTCCGCGGTCTTCTCACCCTCCTCATCTGGCCAGCAGACACGCAGTAGGCTGCCGACGGATGGAGGTTTAAAAGACTCCTTGCGGCGGCTGCCTCGCTCTCCAACGACAACACCGATTAGCGGAACGTAAAATTAAAATTAAAAAAAAAAAGAAAAAAGGCGAGACCTGCGGCGACGCTCTAAAAAAAACAACAACGTCAGACGGCCAAACGCGACGAACCTCTCAGGTTCACACCGCCGGCCCTAATCACGGAGATAACGCTGGGAGAGAGCGTGCCATCACGTCATTATTCGGTTCGTCTAAGCGCTGGTCTCCAGTCCGGTCTGCCCGCCTCACACCCCGCCTCACACACCGCCTCACCGGGACGATCTGCTAACGGAAGCCAACGGTCCCGCTGCACACATCGCTCCGCGTGCGCTGTCTCTTAGCGCCGCTCGGGCTCTCTGACTATTCTGGGATGGTTTTCGGCGCGAGAGGAGGAGGAGGAGGAGGAGAGGAGGCACGTGTACGCGCTCCTCGCGCCCTACAGCTGATAGGGCTGAAGCGACTCACACTGCAATGAGGGGGGCGGGCCAGGGTCCACGAGCCTCCGTCTTTCCTTTCTCTTTCTTTCTTTTTCGTTGTTTATTTCGTTCATCATGTAAAAGGGGTTCTTAAATGATCCATTCACGACTGCATCCAATTAACCCCGCCTGCTCACGCACACACACACACGACACAATCACAGCATCACGCACTGTTCTACAAAACACAACGAGCACAGAGGAGCGGTAGGAAAAGGAGAGGGAACATGCCATCTTTCTTTCTCAGTTGAACCGTATCTCTAATCCATTTTCCTGCTGCTGCCGCTGCTGCTGCCAACCCATCCCCACTCTCCTCGCCCTCTCCCTGTGTGTGTGCGCGTGCGTGCGTGCATACCTGTGAGCTGCTAACAGCGCAGCTCCGTTCTTCACCATAATCACTTGATGTTAAGTACCAGCACCCTATTTACACCCAGTGTACGGAGATACTATATTTATAAATGTGCCTTCTTTCTTCAACTGTATCTGTGCCTATTTTAGGGATGCGGGATTAAGGTTAGAATTAGGATTAAGTTAAAGTTAGGGTAAGGGTTAAGGTTAGGCATGTAGTCCCGATGGTTAAGGTTAGGGTTAGGGGCTAGGGGATTAATGTAGTCCACAATGGACCTCATGGGTCTAGAAAAACAAATGTGTGTATGCGTGTGCATGTGTGTGTGTTCAGGAGGGACAGTATGTAGTTAGATTCTTCACTAAACACAGACTTGTCCTGATGTCTTTGGATTCAAAAGAAAAGTGATTGAGATATCACACCAAAATTAGATATCATAGATATTGGAACCATTTTAGTGTTAAGCCAAAATAAATAAATGAATAAATAAATAAATAAATAAATAAATAAATAAATAAATAAATAAATAAATAAATAAATAGATAAACCACATAAACTTTCCTCTAAAAGCATGTGCATCAAAAAGCCACATTTGTTTAGTCTGTTGAACTGGAAGGTCTAGTCTTGCACAACTAATTTACAGCTGTTAGGATGACAAGAAATACATTGAATGAACACCAGCTTTGTCATGGTCTTATCTGTGGATTTGAAAAAATACATTGCATTTTAAAACAAAATCTTCTTACAGCTGTGAAACCAATGCATATCTTCAGAAAATATGATTTTCTAATGTCAGACGGCAGCAGAATATTTCTTCTGAATGTTGAAACGCAGTAATAATCCAGTTGTAAAGGTGTAAAGGAGAGTAGGAGCATTTCGTGCTGCAATTACAGCAACACACTGCTCCCATGTGGCTGGCTGCATGACATACATGTACCAGGATGTCTGGTTTGGCTGCTGTCTGGCATGGATCTATCTATATCTGCACTGATATATCCTATTATACATCAACAGATAGATAGAATTTGCTTTTCATTAATAATTCCCTGCAAGATATAGAGCCTGCATCTTCATAAAGTCAGATATAGAGTCACTCATCAATATTGCACAAGGGAGAAGCTAATTGTAGCTGTTAATCTAATAATTTGCCTTAGGTATGGAATTTACCAGGCAATCTCCATTCCCTCGCCAGTCGAGTTCTATCCAATAGACCGATCTAAACCAATTCACGAGCACTTGCTATAATCTCAAACCGGTTGTCTTGATCAACCATTCTGACCGACCCCCATCAGGATAGATCAGTCGTCCAAAGCACCAGCAGCACCCGCAATGACCCACAAAGTGTAAATAGAAACAGCAGGAAAAGTAGGTAAGAGACATAGGAGGGGAAGGAAAGATGGAAAGGGGGATGCACGTTTGTTTTCTGTAAGGGACTGCCATGAGTCACATGAGGGTCTTCTCTGTGACATCCACTCATTTTTTCTGCAACATGTTGAACTACTAAAATGGCTCTCTTCTAGTTTCACATTCAAAACTAGGATTTGGGAGCTGGCATCGAGCCCGCTCAGATGTTCCCCTTTTAAGAGGCTGCTGACAGATGGCAGATTCGAACAGCTTCAACCAGCCGCACTGCGCTGTTCCCGGCATCATCTCAGATTACCATGCCGGGTTGAGGAAAACCAACTGGGAAACGTCACATCTTCACTTGTTGGTAGTTGGATCAAACTAATAACTTTACCTCCCATGTGTGCAGGAGGGTCCGCTACCTGTCAGCCTTTGAATGCACCATGACTAAGGTCTCCAAAGGCTGTCTGAATTCACCACTGACTGGGTAAACTGAAGAGAGCCTGATGTTGTGACTTGGGCATTCTGATCTGGCTGTCTTCTTCTGTGATAAACAGCCTCCCGGGAGGCAACCCAACCAGCGTTCCTCATGTTGATGGGCAACGGAAGAGACCGCTATGCTACCCGGATGCCCTATTACATATAGAGTTGACTTAACATTAAATGATATGGCCCATCCTTGCCAGTTTGAACTCGGACAATTTGTATAATTTCCTCACTGCTGATCTGGATCAGCGTCATAGTGAATGATGAAGAGAATATGGTGAGTGGTTTCTATAGTGGTGGTAGATCTGACAGGCCATTTCATTTATTCCCTAAATATACTAGTCACTAAAAAAAACAAGTAACTAGTGCAATTTCTTTTGCCCAGTTGTCACTATTCCACCACTGACTAGTTACTATTGTAATTATACTGGTTGCTAAGAATTAATACAATATCAATTCAATATCGCTTATTATGTGCATGATAAAACCTCCAACTCTATAGCAAACATACCAGCCATCATCAGATGTGTCATCATGGCTTGCCAAAAGGAAAACCTGGAAGTACAAAATATATACCAGAGATAGAGACAGAGATACACAAATATAGCTCATCATCAGTAAAGTCAAGTGAGTCACCACTTAACAACCATGATGCATTGCTTCCAGCTGCTGAAACGCTGCTGTTAAGATTTGACTAGTCGCTATCAAACGTAAGTCTGTCCAGCGCAGGATTTTGAAAAACATCCCATATGTACGCATCAGAATCCATAGTTGGGCTCCCAGAAATAAGGATATCCACCGTGGGTCTATCCAGTTTGAGGCTGCAGATCATCCTCACCTCAACCAGGTCGTGTTTCCTCTCCGTTCACAGTTCTCCTTAAAGCAACAGATACCCTATTTCCAGTCATCCTCAATATCCAACCCCTGGGGCTCTCTAAGGCCCTTCCAATAGGCCGAGTATCCCTTTAGCTCATCTCTCAGCTAGCTCTCCTCAAATTCGACCTGTAGTGTCCCAGGAGAGGCTTTCACATTCTCACCCTCCCCACGATAGATTATTTGCAGCTTGTCAACCTGTCTGATTTTGGAAGAGGTCATGGCCATCAGCGTATGATGAAGGAGTTCTCCAAAGGTCTTGAAAGGGCAGTCAAGAGATGATGCGAGGGCCTGGACCGCTGATCCTGGTGTCTGCTGATGCTGCAGCTGGAGATGTTCAATGTACTGCTCCTTTTATACATGTCCACTCACCATGCTGTCAAATAAGAGCTTATGCACACCCACCTGTTTGTGTTGGGAAGAAAGATTGTCCATTATTGTTTAGATTTCCATTTTTTCAGATATGAAGCACCTAAAATACCTAGCTTCTTAATCAGTCACTCACAAACACAGCTGTACCATCTATGTAGATTTGGGTGGGGGTTAATTGCGACCCCTTCAAAAATGAAAAGTGTGCATCTAAAAAAGTATGTTGCTGTAAGACGTAGTACATTGTTGGGGGGTTTTCCCCATCCTTTTTCTCCCCAGTTGTATAGGGCCAATTACCCCACTCATCCGAGCTATCCCAGTCGCTGCTCCACCCCCTCTGCCGATCTGGGGAGGGCTGCAGACTACCACATAGTCGCCAGCCGCTTCTTTTCACCTGATAGTGAGGAGTTTCGCCAGGGGGACGTAGCGAGTGGGAGGATCACGCCATGCCCCCCAGTTCCCCCTCCCCCCTGAACAGGCACCCCATCCGACCAGAGGAGGCGCTAGTGCAGTGACCAGAACACATACCCACATCCGGCTTCCCACCTGCAGACGTGGCCAATTGTGTCTGTAGGGACGCCCGACCAAGCCGGAAGTAACATGGGGCTTCGAACCGGCGATCCCTGTGTTGGTAGGCAACAGAATAGACCACTATGCTACCCGGATGCCCCCTGGGTTATTTATTTATTTATTTATTTAATTAATTAATTAACATTATAATCATCATTGTCAAGAAAATTGACAAAATATAGTTTTTCGACACATTCACCACTGTTCTCCCTTAGCCTCCCCCTCGTATTCGATCACTTGGTATTTATTGCCCATGTGGATTCATTCGAGGCAGGACTTCACAGAAACGCCATTGACAGAGATGTAAGCATAGTAAGACGTTCTCTATCACCTTTAATGCATTCAAACTAATCAGTCTTCAGCGAAAAATGTTCAAGTGTTTTGTCAGCTTGCTTCTCTGGACTGTCATCCATCCATCCATCCATTATCCTAACTGCTAATCCTGCTCAAGGTCGCTGGAGCCTATTCCAGCAGTCATTGGGCAGCAGGCAGGGAGACACCCTGGATAGGCTGCTAGGCCATCACAGGGCGCACACACACACACACACACACACACACACACACACACACACACACACACACACACACAGTCATACCTAGGGACAGTTTAATATGGCCAATTCACCTGACCTACTTGTGTTTGGACTGTGGGAGGAAACCGGAGCCCCCGGAGGAAACCCACACAGACACGGGGAGAACATGCAAACTGCCACACAGAGGACGACCTGGGATGACCCACCAAGGTTGGACTACCCCGGGGCTCAAACCCAGGACCTTCTTGCTGTGAGGCGACCGCGCTAACCACTGCGCCACCGTGCCGCCCTCTGGGCTGTCAAAGAGCTGAAAATATGGTTCAGACGAGCTAACTTTAGCTCCGTTGATATGGCGCAAAAGCAACTGTTTTATAATGTCAACACTAAGCGTTTGATCCGGATATGGTGTAAATAGTATGTAATGTTACTTACTCAGTTGAAAACATGCAGTCAATACTAAACCTACTTCCAGTTACAAACTCAAGACAATGATCCTCTATCGTTCTGTTAACAACAGTCACACAACAGCTGTGCTTCACATCTTGGTCCTTGTTTTGTTGATTATCACAAAATATTTAATGCTTAACGAAAGAACCGAGTAAGTATTTACATGCTAAAAAGCAAGACATCTGAAATCACCTCAAATTCACGTTCCCCTGAATCTGTGGCCAAAATCTCAGCATCCTTCTTGAGGGACTTGTGTTCGCTCAGTACCAGTTTCCTCTGCTTGCCGAAATGCAGTCCGCCGGTGACTCCCGTGATGAACACGTCCTCAAACACACCAAATAAAGGAAAGTTCTGCACAGTGTTTCCTGTAAAACACACACAAACATCGACAATTACAGATCATCGTTCACAGCATGCGCTTCGACAGACTGAGTGAGATCTGATGAAACAGCAAACCTGCTTCAAGAGCGGACATCTACCATAACACGCCAAGACGTTTCAACGCCTCTTTGCCATCCCTCGACATTGGTGGTCCAGAAAAACCCTGATGGTCCATGTCTTCAGTTTCTGAGCAAAGCACACACAGGAACAGGATTTGGGACAGATTGTTGCAGTGTGTCTCGAGAACAATTGTCCTTATTCCACTGGTCATATAAAGTCTCCCTTTCTTCACCTTCTCCCAAATACCAGTTATACAACACAACTTGTGATCTTCAGTATAATCTTCTCAAGAAGATTAGCATAAAAATGGCATAAAAAAGCATAAATTAAATAAGTCAAATGCATAAAAAAGTCAAATGAGTAAAAACTGTAAGCAGAGAAAAGTGTTCACAAGGTGAATGGGGAAACACATTCAAAGCGCTGTCATATGGGCCTGAACGCATTCGACAACACCAAACTCAAACTATACCAAAGCTGTGCCCTTTCGATGGCTCTCTGTGCCACAGAGAGCTGACAAATGACAAGAAGCGACCTAAGTCAACTCTCCACATTTCATACCCTAAGTTTACGGACGATATGTGGCTTCTCCTGGCCCCGATCCATCTCCAATGAGGATATCCTCACACAGTGCGACCAACAGTGCATGAGCACCATCATCAGGCAAAGATGCGGGAGATGGATCGGCCATGTCATCTGAAGAGAGACTGGTTCCATCATAAGAATACCTCTTCCCTGGACACCTGAAGGAAAATGCAAGCATGGCAGACCAAAAACCACTTGGCGGAGGACTATGGAAGCTTTACTGAAATCCTTAAACCACAGCTGGGGCACCATAAAGAAGCTGGCCAAAGACCGAGAGCAGTGGAAGTCCTTTGTTGCTGCCTCACATGCCAGCTGGCATAACAGGCAGTAAGTAAGTACGTTCATTTGCATTTCACTTTCTTTACACCCGTCACAGTAAGACAAGAGAAGAAACTCTTATTTTTCATTAAATGTGGAGATTCCACTTGTGTCCAGTGGTAACAGATGTCAGAACAGAATCAGAACCAGAAAGACTTTTATTGCCATGTGCATTACATGCACTGGGAATTTTGATGCGATACAAGAAAAGCACAGTTTTGAATGAAATAAAGCATAATGAAATGAAATAAAATACCGATACCATCTAATGTTCTGACGAACTGACGTTCATGTAAATTATCTTCAAACAAGATGCCGGCATGTGAGACTCTTTTCTATGCATCTGCGTGAGGTGCCTCAAGTTATCAAACCTGCGGAACTGCTTGTACTTTCACCTTTTCACATTTTTAACATCTCACGTCTTCATTGCCAGTGAAAAATACCTCACGGGATGAGGCCAGATTTGTGCTATGTTTTGATGGCATTACTTTGATGGCATGGATTACTCTTCAAGAGTAATCAGATAAGAGGTTTAGCATCTTGCTACAGGACGCTATAGAATTACACTTTGTTATTAGGGGTTTGAGCGAGTGACCTTTCAGCTACAGGACAGTCAGTTTCTCTTAATATAAATCTAATGGCTGGTGGCTGGTGGCTGGCTGATGACCATGGATCTTCTCTCTCCTGATGACTTCGGCACCTGTTCATGATGCGTCCGGTCTTCCCTTGGTGACAGTCACACACCCCTGGATATTTAAGCTATCATTTGCGCTGCTCTCGTTTAAAATTGCTTTTATACTATTTGTGTTGGCTACGACTAATCTGCCTCACTCTCATCACTTCTCTCTTCTTCTTCCTCTCTTCCTGTGTGACTGCTGTGTCGGTCTGCCTTTTGTGTGCATGTGAAGCCTATTCTCTCTGCAGGGCTCCACTGATTAGAGCTGGTTTTGTGGCATGGGGTCTCGCTGGCTCTTGACTGCATCTGTGGGGTCACCTGACATTATTTTGACTCACTAAATATGCCTTGCACTCTCTTTACAATTTTATTACCTAGTGCATTTAAATTCGTGAAATGTTATTCAATAACTGTATGTATTCTACATCACTGTGTAATCTATGATGTTACATTATATGTTATTTTTGTGTATTTTACACCTATTTCATGTCTGTCCATCCTGGAAGAGGGATCCCTCCTGTGTTGCTCTTCCTGAGGTTTCTCCCATTTCTCTCCTGATAAGGTGTTTCTTGTGGAATTTTTCCTCATTTGGGCCTAAGGTTCAATAATTAACAACTTCTATATATTTATATATAGAATCTGTAGGCACAGGGCAAGGTTTTTGTGTCGGAAGCGTTGTGGTTTCCGTTTCCATTTTATTCTGAGTAGTATTGACCAATCACGTTTGAGTAGGCGGTGATTTCCACAGGAAGGCGCTTTGGTTGCATGTTGGTAACAGTCCATATGGGGAGCAAAAGAGGCGGAACACATTGGCCGAAATCTCATCTGAACCTAAAACACCTACAAAAAGTATCGATGTTTGTGTATTGTGTGGAGAAAAGTTCAACTCGTGTTGAATACTTGTGGAACAATCCGGTTGTAGATGTCATCTCTCAGCTCCATCCTTGCATCTCAAGTTGCTAATCCAACTGAAAACATTGACGGGCGCATGGAAGAGGAAACGGAAGGGAGCAACCAGAAGCTACACCAGAAGCCCCGAAATATTGGCCGTTGTCCCCATAGACATGTAAAGAGTAGACGCCGCATCGACCGCTACTGCCTATTGGTGCTGACGAGCCGTGGGGCCGCCATCTTGGACCGGTCACCCGCTCCACTCAGTGTAATGTGTTTGGCAGGCGCAATGAACTGTCAGCGCAGTTAACCAATCATAACTCGCTGAGTACCAAACTGATTTCCACGCCTTTTTTGTTGCTGAAAACGTCATGCATGTAGCTATGATACAGGACACATGGTTTGACGTATTTTAATATTCATAGTTGGCTTAACAGTAATAGAATATTATGATATATGATATATGTGATGTATGATAGGTAGCTATATGTATTGTTCTGAATATAAGACGGGGTTTTTACCCTGGAAATACGTATGAAAAAGTGGGGGTCGTCTTACATTCGAGGTCTAGACTTTTGAATGTCAATATACATTCTCACTCAGTCAGATTTGTTTCAAGACCGTTCTAAAATTAGACCACTTCGACGGTTAATGCAGTTATTGAAATGTTGAAATGGTTATTTTTTCACTATGAGATGGATAGTCTCAATAGACTACAGTTTATTTTCATTTGTATGCTATTTAAATACCACAAGTCATTCATTTACAAATGTATTTACATTTTTTTATCTAAATGTGACAATTTCATCTAAAATATACTGAAAACATAATTTTATTTAAAAGCTATTAAACAGACTACCTTGTTTTATTCAATGTGTTTTTATTATCATTATTTTCAAATATAATGTTTTTCTTTATAAAACCAATATTTGCTCTTCAAAAAGTATTTTTCCAAAAATGAGTCTTGAAAAAGGGGGGTCGTCTTATAATCAGGGTCGTCTTATATTCGGAACAATACGGTATTTAGCAAAACACTCACTATATACACACACACACACACACACACACGCTAAAATATGATAGAGAGGCAGAAGCAGATAGTGGCAGTAAAGTCAGCTATTTTAATAAGTTGAAGAAACAATATATGATTAGGCTATATAAATATATAAACAGTATATGAACACATTATATATCTACAGTATATATAACAACAATATATGTTATATATCAGAGAAAATGAAAATATATATAAATCTCCGCCCCCAAACCATATTTACACATGTACAAAGTTGCTTACATAGGTGACCAGTACATTACACACAATGGACAAACGTAAACACTGACAACAACACAAAATATTTACATGTGAGGGTAGGAAGTATACAGTGTGTGTGTGTGTGTGTGTGTGTATAAAGTGGTATAATACTGTAATAATATCGTAATTATATCCAATAGTATGATTGTAATAATAAAAAATAAATACAGATATACATATATATTTTAAAGAGAGATAAATATATAAACAATGTAGCATAACAATGTAGGGGGAAAAATAAAAGTTGCTTATTAAAGTTTGACATGAAACCCCTAAAACCCTTGAAGAGAACTGTTTTGCAGAGTTTCTTTCTCGTGCTCCCTTTCTGCAGGTCAAGAGAGGTGAGTTTTGCAATGTGGTGCAACCTTATCTTGAGAAACACAGACACAACCAAAGACAACAAGTTGTAGTCGTGGTTGTTGATGCCAAACTTTGTCTCCTCAATGTGTTCCCCAAGCAGAAAAACATCCTCCGTGCCAATCTCCTTTCGGACGATGTGGGTCACTGTAGACAGCTTTGGAGTTTGCTTTGTTGCAGCTTGGCGAATCACCCTCTCTGCAGCTCTCAGCACCTTATAATAATAATAATACATTATATTTATATAGCGCTTTACACAGTGCTCAAAGACACTTTACAGACAGAGAAATAAGAACAAAGAACAAAGCAACTTTAATATACAAAGATTAAAATATTTTTTAAAACAAGATAATGAATCAAACCTTCACTGTGCCTTGTGATGGGATCACTAGGCCGCCCGCCGTTGTGTTTCATAGTTCCATGGGCCAGACGATATTTCGGTACACTCAAGGTGGCAAAACTTGCTTATAATTTTGAAAGGATCCATGTCTGTAGAGGATATTTTGGTATGATAACCATTCCTGAGTGGCAGCTGTATCACAGTTATCAGCTCATGAAGTTAACCACCCCCTAAAGTAAATTGCATTTTAGACGCTGGTGCATATCCTGGTTTAGCCTCATGGTCAGGACATTTTTTCAATGTTCTATAATATTGTCTTTGGTATCATTTTAAAGGGGACCTTCTTAGCTTTCATTCAAGCCCTGTTGTGGATATTTCTCACAAATATAGAGGTCACTTGAGCTCTTCAACCCGTCAATAACACACATCTTTCTGCAATTTTCGCCTAAACTATATACTTTCTTTTAGCCCTGTGGCATCTAGGAATATCAGGGACACAAAACACAAAAACTGGAATACTCACAGGACTGTAAAGATTCAGGAAATGTATAATATACCCATACTATTTCATTGTGTGAGGTGATTGTGAGCCTTAAATGAGAACTAGACCAAAGCCAGTTAGGTCACAAACTGGTCTCTATACATTTGTTTAGATACACAATCAAAAATACATGATAAAAAGGAATACCATAGTGAGGTAATGAACTATCTTAATATTTAAACAACATTGACATTTACATATACTTAGTCAATGATACATGTAATCCCATATCATTAGTGGGTATATGTAATGGTAATGGGTAGGGTAATGGGTATATGTGTAATATGGTTACATTATTGTTATCAAGCTCTGGGTAACCAAGTCCAGAATCAACATCCTGTGCATCAATAGACTACTACCACAGTAATACCATCAGAATCATCACACTGTCATTCATCAAACTGCTCGTTTCTCTCATCATCTGACTCCCCAAGTTCAAAGTCCAGTTCTGGACCATCCTGCTGTTTTTGGTTACTGCAGGTCTGTAACCTGCACATGTCTGTGCATGGAAGTCCATTTGACAGGGCACATGCAGCTTGGCATTTTGCATGAATGCACACACTTGCATGTTAGCATTTCCAAGACCACATCTGGTGCAGGTGGGGGAGCGCATCAGTAAATGGCCAGCTTGCCTTCATCGTCTGTCCATCCATACTCAGTAGGGCTTGGCACCACAGGGTTAGCCTGCAGACAGCACTTCCATATTGCTGCCTGATAGTTGGCTCGTTTGAACATGCATAAAGAGACAGTCTCTACATGGTGGCAGCTGGCTGGACTCAACCTCTCCCCTTTTGGTGCAGAAGAGCTGGTAACGCAGTTTGTTCACCTCAGCAGTGCTGCTATTAGCAACATACATCCGACAGGTGAACTGCTCAATTTCTGGAACAGCTCATCACTCACATTCCATGTCTGTCCCAGTTGACTAAAAGTCTCTTGGCAGGAAGTGTGCTTTCTCACTATCTTCAGGGCATTCAGCTTCCCTCGACCAGCGAATGCACTGACAGTGTCGCAGCCTGTGAAGGCATGTAAGCCAATTAGGCTGTCACAGATGCTGTCTCCAAGTGAACTTGCCAGTTTGGTGATGTCGACAAACCGTGTGCGGTTCTGAGTCCACACTTCTGGTAGATGGGACAGGTGATGTCCTTCTGGAAGCCAAGACAAAGCACCATGACATCAGTGTCCTCAGCTGTGATGATAACTGACTTTGAGCCCGCATTTGCTGCATGCAATGCATGCAGGAGCAGACGGGTGTCAGCTTCTTCATGTGTGGAGTGCAGTTCTGCTGCTTCCTCACACCCATCTTCTGTCAACTTGTAGCAGGTTTCCTCACAGGTCATGTACAACACCTTGCCATGCAGCATAGCTCTGTATCGTGGAGTTTCCACTCTTCCACCAGAAACTTGATGAGACTGGTCTTGTTGGAGGAACTGCACAGAAATTTTCTCCACTGCTGGACGTGGTGTCCCCCTGCAAGATTCTTGTACTGGAGAGTGATGTCTCCACCCGGTTCAGTCGTTCAGCATCTTTGATCGAAGTCTGAGATAGACATAAAAAACAACATCAATCCTCCCACTCTGTGCTCCCTCATGGAGGACCTGGGTCAAGGCTTACTCTGCCACCTGTGCAAAGGTTTTGTTGTTGCCATTCATTTTTTGGACCAGGCTCATCCCATCAATG
>NW_026611432.1:5000-15000 GCF_029633865.1 Lampris incognitus
TTGTTACATATATCTAAAAGTTACTGAATACATATTCTGTTTTGTTACATATATCTGAAAGTTACTGAATACATATTCTGTTTAGTTACATATATCTGAAAGTTACTGAATACATATTCTGTTGTTACATATATCTGAAAGTTACTGAATACATATTCTGTTTTGTTACATATATCTGAAAGTTACTGCATACATATTCTGTTTTGTTACATATATCTGAAAGTTACTGAATACATATTCTGTTTTGTTACATATATCTGAAAATTACTGAACACATATTCTGTTTAGTTACATATATCTGAAAGTTACTGAATACATATTCTGTTTTGTTATATATATCTGAAAGTTACTGAATACATATTCTGTTTAGTTACATATATGTGAAAGTTACTGAATACATATTCTGTTTTGTTACATATATCTGAAAGTTACTGAATACATATTCTGTTTTGTTACATATATCTGAAAGTTACTGAATACATATTCTGTTTAGTTACATATATCTGAAAGTTACTGAATACATATTCTGTTTTGTTACATATATCTGAAAGTTACTGAATACATATTCTGTTTAGTTACATATATCTGAAAGTTACTGAATACATATTCTGTTTTGTTACATATATCTGAAAGTTACTGAATACATATTCTGTTTTGTTACATATATCTGAAAGTTACTGAATACATATTCTGTTTTGTTACATATATCTGAAAGTTACTGCATAAGAATTCTGTTTTGTTACATATATCTGAAAGTTTCTGAATACATATTCTGTTTTGTTACATATATCTGAAAGTTACTGAATACATATTCTGTTTAGTTACATATATCTGAAAGTTACTGAATACATATTCTGTTTTGTTACATATATCTGAAAGTTACTGCATAAGAATTCTGTTTTGTTACATATATCTGAAAGTTTCTGAATACATATTCTGTTTTGTTACATATATCTGAAAGTTACTGAATACATATTCTGTTTTGTTACATATATCTGAAAGTTACTGAATACATATTCTGTTTTGTTACATATATCTGAAAGTTACTGAATACATATTCTGTTTAGTTACATGTATGTGAAAGTTACTGAATACATATTCTGTTTTGTTACATATATCTGAAAGTTACTGCATAAGAATTCTGTTTTGTTACATATATCTGGAAGTTACTGAATACATATTCTGTTTTGTTACATATATCTAAAAGTTACTGAATACATATTCTGTTTTGTTACATATATCTGAAAGTTACTGAATACATATTCTGTTTAGTTACATATATCTGAAAGTTACTGAATACATATTCTGTTGTTACATATATCTGAAAGTTACTGAATACATATTCTGTTTTGTTACATATATCTGAAAGTTACTGCATACATATTCTGTTTTGTTACATATATCTAAAAGTTACTGAATACATATTCTGTTTTGTTACATATATCTGAAAGTTACTGAATACATATTCTGTTTAGTTACATATATCTGAAAGTTACTGAATACATATTCTGTTTTGTTACATATATCTGAAAGTTACTGAATACATATTCTGTTTTGTTACATATATCTGAAAGTTACTGCATAAGAATTCTGTTTTGTTACATATATCTGAAAGTTTCTGAATACATATTCTGTTTTGTTACATATATCTAAAAGTTACTGAATACATATTCTGTTTTGTTACATATATCTGAAAGTTACTGAATACATATTCTGTTTTGTTACATATATCTGAAAGTTACTGAATACATATTCTGTTTAGTTACATATATGTGAAAGTTACTGAATACATATTCTGTTTTGTTACATATATATGAAAGTTTCTGAATACATATTCTGTTTTGTTACATATATCTGAAAGTTACTGAATACATATTCTGTTTTGTTACATATATCTGAAAGTTACTGAATACATATTCTGTTTAGTTACATATATGTGAAAGTTACTGAATACATATTCTGTTTTGTTACATATATCTGAAAGTTACTGCATAAGAATTCTGTTTTGTTACATATATCTGGAAGTTACTGAATACATATTCTGTTTTGTTACATATATCTGAAAGTTACTGAATACATATTCTGTTTTGTTACATATATCTGAAAGTTACTGAATACATATTCTGTTTAGTTACATATATGTGAAAGTTACTGAATACATATTCTGTTTAGTTACATATATCTGAAAGTTACTGAATACATATTCTGTTTAGTTACATATATCTGAAAGTTACTGAATACATATTCTGTTTTGTTACATATATCTGAAAGTTACTGAATACATATTCTGTTTTGTTACATATATCTGAAAGTTACTGAATACATATTCTGTTTTGTTACATATATCTGAAAGTTACTGAATACATATTCTGTTTTGTTACATATATCTGAAAGTTACTGAATACATATTCTGTTTTGTTACATATATCTGAAAGTTACTGCATAAGAATTCTGTTTTGTTACATATATCTGAAAGTTTCTGAATACATATTCTGTTTTGTTACATATATCTGAAAGTTACTGAATACATATTCTGTTTAGTTACATATATCTGAAAGTTACTGAATACATATTCTGTTTTGTTACATATATCTGAAAGTTACTGCATAAGAATTCTGTTTTGTTACATATATCTGAAAGTTTCTGAATACATATTCTGTTTTGTTACATATATCTGAAAGTTACTGAATACATATTCTGTTTTGTTACATATATCTGAAAGTTACTGAATACATATTCTGTTTTGTTACATATATCTGAAAGTTACTGAATACATATTCTGTTTAGTTACATGTATGTGAAAGTTACTGAATACATATTCTGTTTTGTTACATATATCTGAAAGTTACTGCATAAGAATTCTGTTTTGTTACATATATCTGGAAGTTACTGAATACATATTCTGTTTTGTTACATATATCTAAAAGTTACTGAATACATATTCTGTTTTGTTACATATATCTGAAAGTTACTGAATACATATTCTGTTTAGTTACATATATCTGAAAGTTACTGAATACATATTCTGTTGTTACATATATCTGAAAGTTACTGAATACATATTCTGTTTTGTTACATATATCTGAAAGTTACTGCATACATATTCTGTTTTGTTACATATATCTAAAAGTTACTGAATACATATTCTGTTTTGTTACATATATCTGAAAGTTACTGAATACATATTCTGTTTAGTTACATATATCTGAAAGTTACTGAATACATATTCTGTTTTGTTACATATATCTGAAAGTTACTGAATACATATTCTGTTTTGTTACATATATCTGAAAGTTACTGCATAAGAATTCTGTTTTGTTACATATATCTGAAAGTTTCTGAATACATATTCTGTTTTGTTACATATATCTAAAAGTTACTGAATACATATTCTGTTTTGTTACATATATCTGAAAGTTACTGAATACATATTCTGTTTTGTTACATATATCTGAAAGTTACTGAATACATATTCTGTTTAGTTACATATATGTGAAAGTTACTGAATACATATTCTGTTTTGTTACATATATCTGAAAGTTTCTGAATACATATTCTGTTTTGTTACATATATCTGAAAGTTACTGAATACATATTCTGTTTTGTTACATATATCTGAAAGTTACTGAATACATATTCTGTTTAGTTACATATATGTGAAAGTTACTGAATACATATTCTGTTTTGTTACATATATCTGAAAGTTACTGCATAAGAATTCTGTTTTGTTACATATATCTGGAAGTTACTGAATACATATTCTGTTTTGTTACATATATCTAAAAGTTACTGAATACATATTCTGTTTTGTTACATATATCTGAAAGTTACTGAATACATATTCTGTTTAGTTACATATATCTGAAAGTTACTGAATACATATTCTGTTTAGTTACATATATCTGAAAGTTACTGAATACATATTCTGTTTTGTTACATATATCTGAAAGTTACTGAATACATATTCTGTTTTGTTACATATATCTGAAAGTTACTGAATACATATTCTGTTTTGTTACATATATCTGAAAGTTACTGAATACATATTCTGTTTTGTTACATATATCTGAAAGTTACTGAATACATATTCTGTTTTGTTACATATATCTGAAAGTTACTGCATAAGAATTCTGTTTTGTTACATATATCTGAAAGTTACTGAATACATATTCTGTTTTGTTACATATATCTGAAAGTTACTGAATACATATTCTGTTTAGTTACATATATCTGAAAGTTACTGAATACATATTCTGTTTTGTTACATATATCTGAAAGTTACTGCATAAGAATTCTGTTTTGTTACATATATCTGAAAGTTTCTGAATACATATTCTGTTTTGTTACATATATCTGAAAGTTACTGAATACATATTCTGTTTTGTTACATATATCTGAAAGTTACTGAATACATATTCTGTTTTGTTACATATATCTGAAAGTTACTGAATACATATTCTGTTTAGTTACATGTATGTGAAAGTTACTGAATACATATTCTGTTTTGTTACATATATCTGAAAGTTACTGCATAAGAATTCTGTTTTGTTACATATATCTGGAAGTTACTGAATACATATTCTGTTTTGTTACATATATCTAAAAGTTACTGAATACATATTCTGTTTTGTTACATATATCTGAAAGTTACTGAATACATATTCTGTTTAGTTACATATATCTGAAAGTTACTGAATACATATTCTGTTGTTACATATATCTGAAAGTTACTGAATACATATTCTGTTTTGTTACATATATCTGAAAGTTACTGCATACATATTCTGTTTTGTTACATATATCTAAAAGTTACTGAATACATATTCTGTTTTGTTACATATATCTGAAAGTTACTGAATACATATTCTGTTTAGTTACATATATCTGAAAGTTACTGAATACATATTCTGTTTTGTTACATATATCTGAAAGTTACTGAATACATATTCTGTTTTGTTACATATATCTGAAAGTTACTGCATAAGAATTCTGTTTTGTTACATATATCTGAAAGTTTCTGAATACATATTCTGTTTTGTTACATATATCTAAAAGTTACTGAATACATATTCTGTTTTGTTACATATATCTGAAAGTTACTGAATACATATTCTGTTTTGTTACATATATCTGAAAGTTACTGAATACATATTCTGTTTAGTTACATATATGTGAAAGTTACTGAATACATATTCTGTTTTGTTACATATATCTGAAAGTTTCTGAATACATATTCTGTTTTGTTACATATATCTGAAAGTTACTGAATACATATTCTGTTTTGTTACATATATCTGAAAGTTACTGCATAAGAATTCTGTTTTGTTAACTATATCTAAGTTACAACTGAAAGCTCTTATTTTTGCCCCAAAGAGTGAATAAATGCTATAATGCAATTTAAAATGCAGTTTCTACTGTTTCTATCAAATTGCAACCCCCCTCCCCCAAGATCAGGTGGAGTGGTCCTCAGGGTAGATCAAAAATACGCAGGGGGTCCAGGACCCCAACAAGGTGGAGAACCACTGCAGTACATGATAACACAACGATGCAAGGTGCTTATGGGTGTGTTCTGAAGCAGAAAATGAAAGATGGGACATGTGATGGTCTGTGGGTCTTCAAGGGCATGTGCAAATGAAGACCGCCAGAACGCAAGCTTACCATTTGGGACAGAGCCAGATGCCTCATCGGTTCATCCAGCTTGCCCAGAGGTGCCTCAGTCACCCCCCCCCCCACTTATGTTGTATAGGAAGATGTAGAAACAGAGCATATAGATCTGACAGGCAGATAGTAACAGGGCGGCTGAAGGGCCAGGCCGTGACAAAAGGCTACCTGTAATCTCAGTATGTACTCACATCTTTACAACAGCTCCCACTCTCAGTGTCTTTCTACCCATAATTCCTCTGTGGGCCCAAATATGCTATGCTGTATAGCAGCAATTTAATGTCTCTTGGATGTAATTTCTCAAGACTGTGTTATACATGAAATTCATTAATATTATTATTATTATTATCACTATTAATAATAATAACAATAATAATAATAATAATAACAATAGTATCATAGTAGTAGTAGTCATATCATTATCATTATTAAACAAACGCCTCACCACTCTCTGGCTCTTCCTTTACACATCCATCCTCCCCTTTTTAATCTTTTAATGTCTTTATAATTCAACATTGAAGTTTTAGAACATCTCACTTGGTTCATGAATAATGCAGCCGCCTGTGTCAGATGAAAAATTAACCATGTAAGAGATGATGTAATATTAATTGTTGTGGGAGTGGTGATGGGGGGGGTGGTTGAAGAGTGTTTGAGAAAGACAGAAATGTACATTGTGAAGATGGGCACAGGAGGCGGATGAGAGGAGCAGAAACAATGTTGGGAGGCATTCTAGCATGAGGGGTTTTGGTAGAAGAAGAGACACGAAGAGGAGAACAAGACCATGTTAAAACCTGGCATATGGCTGGACCACGGCTACAGTTAAAAGTGGCTGTAGATTTATATAGAATTAGTGTCTATATTTGGGACAAAAATTACTTTTAATTGTGATGAATTCCTCTTTGGTCTGTTACATGCGGCACCTACAGACATCAATACTAGTTACTTATCTGGAATACTGAGTGTAGCTGCAGGAGAAGCAGTTACAAAGAAATGGCTTCAGCCAGACACCCCATCTATAGAGGACTGGTATGATGTCATCTATAGAGGACTGGTATGATGTCATCTATAGAGGACTGGTGTGATGTCATCTATAGAGGACTGGTATGATGTCATCTACAGAGGACTGGTATGATGTCATCTATAGAGGACTGGTGTGATGTCATCTGTAGAGGACTGGTATGATGTCATCTATAGAGGACTGGTATGATGTCATCTACAGAGGACTGGTATGATGTCATCTATAGAGGACTGGTATGATGTCATCTATAGAGGACTGGTACGATGTCATCTATAGAGGACTGGTATGATGTCATCTATAGAGGACTGGTACGATGTCATCTATAGATGACTGGTACGATGTCATCTATAGAGGACTGGTGTGATGTCATCTATAGAGGACTGGTACGATATCATTTATGACATTTTTGTGATGGAAAGAATCACCTTTTCCATGACGCTCGGGGAAACTAAATTTGAGGAAATTTGGGAAAGTGGAAATTGTATATTACCCCAAAACGTCCTTCTTTTGTTTAAATTTGTTTATGTAAGTATGGTTTTTATACCTTTTTTCTTTTTTCTCAAATGGAAAACACACCATGTTCTATGTTTGTGTTCTATAATTACTCTGTAAAAGGCAGATAAGATGGCTCACTTCATAAAAGTATCTAACTTAAGATTATGTAAAAATGCTGTTAACATGTGATTCCAAATAAAAAAATAAAATAGAATAAAATAAACAAAAGTGGTTGTTTTGACAATGGTTCTGTGAACAGCGGCTGTACTGGAGAGCAGTTTTCAAACCCTGATTATTCATACAGTTAAATAGTACCAATCTATATTTCATATGAAATAATTACCTAGCTACAATCAGTGCTGCCATGACCACTGGAAAGTCTGGGCATGACAGCCCTTATGAATGCACTTCAGTTACCACCAGCTCTCTGAAGACACTAATCACTTTTCACTCTAATTGCGTGTGGCCAGTAGCACTGGTGCTTGTGGATTGGACTTTTTTTTTTTTACATTGAGACGTTGGAGTAGTATCCATGAGCAGCAATATATTACGTTCATTAGCGTGCAAACCGCTGTGCTGATTTACAGCCAATAGGGAAACTCCCACTTCTGTGTTTACCAGCGACCTCGTTGGTCGGCCAACCAACTGCAAAACTTCAGTGACGTCGTTGCTCACCTTTAGCTGGAAGTGTTGTTGGTCACCTGATCCAGCAGCCCAATAATGCCAAACTGATCACTCAGTCAGTCAGTCATTTGCGTCATTTGCGTATGTAGGGCTAGCCCTGCTGACTGGTCCAGCCAAAAAGAGCAACGGCCAATGGGGAAAGTCCATCACTCACTCAGTCACCCGCTCATGGCCAACTGCATGTGTAGGGCTGGCCCCACTGTTGTGGTCCAGCCAAAAACCAGAACAAGGGGAGCAGAGAGATGGAAGATGGAGAGGAGCTGGGGAAAGAGAAGAAGAAGCGTGAGAGAGAGGATGAGGAGAACAAGGAGGAGGTCAGGAAAGATGGAATAAGAGGAGAAAACGATAGGGAGGAGGAGAGTCAAGCCAAGTCAAGTCAAATTTTATTTACAAATTACAAATTGACCGCAGGGGGCTTTACATTAATACAAAGTCCTGTCCCTGGACCCTTGTATTGGATAAGGAACAACTCCCTAAAAACCTCAGGGAGAGCAACAGAGGAAGGATCCCACACCCAAGATGGACAGAAATGCTATGGATGTTGTGTGTACAGAACAGAACACAATTTACACGATACAACATTGAAAGAAGATAACAGAATTATAATGGAATTATAAGATACGTGAAGAATGTGATGAGGAGGATGCCAAGCAGTGTCCAGATGCCACCAAAACGGCCCAGGACCATAGCCATGTGACCACCATCACCATGTAGACCTGGCAGGAGGGCAGACTACACATGCACACGAGGGAGACTCACATCACACCATTCACACACATGTGAGAAGAGACAAGAAAACACATTAGTCACACAATGGCGTGAGAGGAGGATATAACACTGAAACAGGATAACAACATTATAATGGGTTTATAAGATATAAAAAGAATGTGATGAGGAGGATGACAAGAGACATCCAGGTGGCGACCATTATCACCACGGAGACCTGGGAGGACAGACTACATGTGCTTACAGGGGAGACTCACATCACACCATTCACATACCCATAGAAGAAACAGGAAAAGACATCATCCACACAGGAGAGAGAAGGATAAAGCCATCATTCAGGGAGAGAAAAAGATGTGTGAGAGAGAACAGTTGCAATAAGCAATATGCTCTATACTCCCACCAACAGGACAGTGCTTGGTAAAGTCATTGAGACAGAAACTGACCCACCATGCAGTACAGGTCATGAGGTACTCAATTTAAAGACAACCAATTGTAGGTTAAGGCAAAAAGATGAGTTTGAATTTAAAGGAATCAACAAACTAATTGTCTGACGGAAGCAGGGAGGTTATTCCACAAGACTGGGGTCTGATAGGAAAAGGCCCTGCCACAGATGACTTCTTTTTAACTTTGGGTACACACAGGAGCCCTGTATTTTGAAAGTGAAGTGCTCGAGATGGCATGTATGGTTTAGAGAAATCAGACAGGTAGGATGGGGCAAGCCCATTTAGGATTTTATAAGTCAGCAGAAGCACCTTGAAGTCTGATCTAACATGGATAGGAAGCCAATGAAGGGCGGCAAGAATTGGTGTAAGATGGTCAAATTTTCTTGTATTAGTTACGATTCCAGCTGCAGCATTTTGGAGCACCTGACGAATGTTAGTACTAGCATGTGGCAGACCTGAGAACAGAACATTACAGTAATCAAGTCTGAATGAAACACATGCATGTATTAGAGTCTCTGCGTCAGCCATGGGCAGGAAAGACCGAATTTTAGCTATGTTACGTAAGTGAAAAAAGGCAGTCTTGGTGATTTCTTTAATGTGCTTATCAAAGGAAAGGCTGGGATCAAACGTAACACCAAGATTTTTGGCTGCCACACTTTGTGAAACCACAGAGTTGTCGATCATTATCGTTACTTGATCAAATTGGTGTCTGTGTCTAGCAGGGCCAATGACTAGCATCTCGGTTTTATCTGAATTTAAAAGCAGGAAATTTAGCAGCATCCAATTTTTCATAGCAGCCATGCAGACCTCTAAATTAGTCATTTGAGTATGATCATCAGCTCTTATAGGCACATACAGCTGAGTATCATCTGCATTGCAATGGGAATTTATTCCATAACTGCGTATAATTTGGCCAAGAGGTGAACTATAAATAGAGAAAAGTAGAGGGCCAAGGATTGAGCCCCGAGGTACA
>NW_026611432.1:20000-30715 GCF_029633865.1 Lampris incognitus
TGAATACATATTCTGTGTTGTTACATATATCTGAAAGTTACTGCATACATATTCTGTTTTGTTAACTATATCTAAGTTACAACTGAAAGCTCTTATTTTTGCCCCAAAGAGTGAATAAATGCTATAATGCAATTAAAATGCAGTTTCTACTGTTTCTATCAAATTGCAACCCCCCTCCCCAAGATCAGGTGGAGGGGTCCTCAGGGTAGATCAAAAATACGCAGGGGGTCCAGGACCCCAAAAAGGTTGAGAACCACTGCCTTAGAGCATACGATGCAGTATACTTACCTGGGTCTAATTATTACAGCATCAGGGAGTTTCAGTAGGGCAGTGAATAACCTAAAACAAAAAGCTGGCAGAGCTCTATATGCAATTAAAAATAAATTCTTTAACATTGATGTACCAATCTCCATCTGGTGCAAACTGTTTGATAGTGTAATTCTGCCCATTGCACTATATGGAAGTGAGGTATGGGGTCCACTCAGTCTTTCCAGCTACACTAGATGGGACAAGCATCCAGCAGAAACCCTACATGCTGAATTCTGTAGAATGATTCTGAAAATACAAAGGAAAACACCAAACAACGCATGTAGGGCAGAATTAGGCCGGTTTCCATTACTGATAAATGTACAAAAAAGATTTCTGAATTTCTGGATGCACTTAAATACAAGCCCAACAAATACATTGCACTTTAAAGCTCTGAAAACCCAAGAACTGAACCCCGAAAAGAGTCCCCTGAAGCAGCTGGTTCTGAGACTCCCTAACCCTTTAACAAATACTAAGACCAACCAACCTCGGGCCAGCACCGCATCCCAAACAAAGATTACCATAAATCAGCTATAAAACAAACAAACATGAGGATAAATAAGCTATAAAACAAACAAACATGAGGATAAATCAGCTATAAAACAAACCAACATGAGGATAAATCAGCTATAAAACAAACAAACATGAGGATAAATCAGCTATAAAACAAACCAACATGAGGATAAATCAGCTATAAAACAAACAAACATGAGGATAAATCAGCTATAAAACAAACCAACATGAGGATAAATCAGCTATAAAACAAACCAACATGAGGATAAATCAGACTATAAAACAAACCAACATGAGGATAAATCAGCTATAAAACAAACCAACATGAGGATAAATCAGACTATAAAACAAACAAACATGAGGATAAATCAGAATATAAAACAAACAAACATGAGGATAAATCAGACTAAAACAAACCAACATGAGGATAAATCAGCTATAAAACAAACCAACATAAGGATAAATCAGCTATAAAACAAACAAACATGAGGATAAATCAGCTATAAAACAAACCAACATGAGGATAAATCAGACTATAAAACAAACCAACATGAGGATAAATCAGCTATAAAACAAACCAACATGAGGATAAATCAGACTATAAAACAAACCAACATGAGGATAAATCAGCTATAAAACAAACCAACATGAGGATAAATCAGCTATAAAACAAACCAACATGAGGATAAATCAGACTATAAAACAAACAAACATGAGGATAAATCAAACTATAATACAAACCATCATGAGGATAAATCAGACTATAAAACAAACCAACATGAGGATAAATCAGCTATAAAACAAACAAACATGAGGATAAATCATCTATAAAACAAACCAACATGAGGATAAATCAGACTATAAAACAAACCAACATGAGGATAAATCAGCTATAAAACAAACCAACATGAGGATAAATCAGCTATAAAACAAACCAACATGAGGATAAATCAGGCTATAAAACAAACCAACATGAGGATAAATCAGACTATAAAACAAACAAACATGAGGATAAATCAGACTATAAAACAAACCAACATAAGGATAAATCAGCTATAAAACAAACAAACATGAGGATAAATCAGACTATAAAACAAACCAACATGAGGATAAATCAGACTATAAAACAAACCAACATAAGGATAAATCAGACTATAAAACAAACCAACATGAGGATAAATCAGACTATAAAACAAACCAACATAAGGATAAATCAGCTATAAAACAAACCAACATGAGGATAAATCAGACTATAAAACAAACCAACATGAGGATAAATCAGCTATAAAACAAACCAACATGAGGATAAATCAGCTATAAAACAAACCAACATGAGGATAAATCAGGCTATAAAACAAACCAACATGAGGATAAATCAGACTATAAAACAAACAAACATGAGGATAAATCAGACTATAAAACAAACCAACATAAGGATAAATCAGCTATAAAACAAACAAACATGAGGATAAATCAGACTATAAAACAAACCAACATGAGGATAAATCAGACTATAAAACAAACCAACATAAGGATAAATCAGCTATAAAACAAACAAGCATGAGGATAAATCAGCTATAAAACAAACCAACATGAGGATAAATCAGCTATAAAACAAACCAACATGAGGATAAATCAGACTATAAAATAAACCAACATGAGGATAAATCAGCTATAAAACAAACCAACATAAGGATAAATCAGCTATAAAACAAACAAGCAGGAGGATAAATCAGCTATAAAACAAACCAACATGAGGATAAATCAGACTATAAAACAAACCAACATGAGGATAAATCAGCTATAAAACAAACCAACATGAGGATAAATCAGCTATAAAACAAACCAACATGAGGATAAATCAGACTATAAAACAAACAAACATGAGGATAAATCAAACTATAATACAAACCATCATGAGGATAAATCAGACTATAAAACAAACCAACATGAGGATAAATCAGCTATAAAACAAACAAACATGAGGATAAATCATCTATAAAACAAACCAACATGAGGATAAATCAGACTATAAAACAAACCAACATGAGGATAAATCAGCTATAAAACAAACCAACATGAGGATAAATCAGCTATAAAACAAACCAACATGAGGATAAATCAGGCTATAAAACAAACCAACATGAGGATAAATCAGACTATAAAACAAACAAACATGAGGATAAATCAGACTATAAAACAAACCAACATAAGGATAAATCAGCTATAAAACAAACAAACATGAGGATAAATCAGACTATAAAACAAACCAACATGAGGATAAATCAGACTATAAAACAAACCAACATAAGGATAAATCAGACTATAAAACAAACCAACATGAGGATAAATCAGACTATAAAACAAACCAACATAAGGATAAATCAGCTATAAAACAAACCAACATGAGGATAAATCAGACTATAAAACAAACCAACATGAGGATAAATCAGCTATAAAACAAACCAACATGAGGATAAATCAGCTATAAAACAAACCAACATGAGGATAAATCAGGCTATAAAACAAACCAACATGAGGATAAATCAGACTATAAAACAAACAAACATGAGGATAAATCAGACTATAAAACAAACCAACATAAGGATAAATCAGCTATAAAACAAACAAACATGAGGATAAATCAGACTATAAAACAAACCAACATGAGGATAAATCAGACTATAAAACAAACCAACATAAGGATAAATCAGCTATAAAACAAACAAGCATGAGGATAAATCAGCTATAAAACAAACCAACATGAGGATAAATCAGCTATAAAACAAACCAACATGAGGATAAATCAGACTATAAAATAAACCAACATGAGGATAAATCAGCTATAAAACAAACCAACATAAGGATAAATCAGCTATAAAACAAACAAGCAGGAGGATAAATCAGCTATAAAACAAACCAACATGAGGATAAATCAGACTATAAAACAAACCAACATGAGGATAAATCAGCTATAAAACAAACCAACATGAGGATAAATCAGCTATAAAACAAACCAACATAAGGATAAATCAGCTATAAAACAAACAAACATGAGGATAATCAGCTATAAAACAAACCAACATGAGGATAAATCAGACTATAAAACAAACCAACATGAGGATAAATCAGCTATAAAACAAACCAACATGAGGATAAATCAGACTATAAAACAAACCAACATGAGGATAAATCAGCTATAAAACAAACCAACATGAGGATAAATCAGCTATAAAACAAACCAACATGAGGATAAATCAGACTATAAAACAAACAAACATGAGGATAAATCAAACTATAATACAAACCATCATGAGGATAAATCAGACTATAAAACAAACCAACATGAGGATAAATCAGCTATAAAACAAACAAACATGAGGATAAATCATCTATAAAACAAACCAACATGAGGATAAATCAGACTATAAAACAAACCAACATGAGGATAAATCAGCTATAAAACAAACCAACATGAGGATAAATCAGCTATAAAACAAACCAACATGAGGGATAAATCAGGCTATAAAACAAACCACATGAGGATAAATCAGACTATAAAACAAACAAACATGAGGATAAATCAGACTATAAAACAAACCAACATAAGGATAAATCAGCTATAAAACAAACAAACATGAGGATAAATCAGACTATAAAACAAACCAACATGAGGATAAATCAGACTATAAAACAAACAACATAAGGATAAATCAGACTATAAAACAAACCAACATGAGGATAAATCAGACTATAAAACAAACCAACATAAGGATAAATCAGCTATAAAACAAACCAACATGAGGATAAATCAGACTATAAAACAAACCAACATGAGGATAAATCAGCTATAAAACAAACCAACATGAGGATAAATCAGCTATAAAACAAACCAACATGAGGATAAATCAGGCTATAAAACAAACCAACATGAGGATAAATCAGACTATAAAACAAACAAACATGAGGATAAATCAGACTATAAAACAAACCAACATAAGGATAAATCAGCTATAAAACAAACAAACATGAGGATAAATCAGACTATAAAACAAACCAACATGAGGATAAATCAGACTATAAAACAAACCAACATAAGGATAAATCAGCTATAAAACAAACAAGCATGAGGATAAATCAGCTATAAAACAAACCAACATGAGGATAAATCAGCTATAAAACAAACCAACATGAGGATAAATCAGACTATAAAATAACCAACATGAGGATAAATCAGCTATAAAACAAACCAACATAAGGATAAATCAGCTATAAAACAAACAAGCAGGAGGATAAATCAGCTATAAAACAAACCAACATGAGGATAAATCAGACTATAAAACAAACCAACATGAGGATAAATCAGCTATAAAACAAACCAACATGAGGATAATCAGACTATAAAATAAACCAACATGAGGATAAATCAGACTATAAAACAAACAAACATGAGGATAAATCAGACTATAAAACAAACCAAAATGAGGATAAATCAGCTATAAAACAAACCAACATGAGGATAAATCAGCTATAAAACAAACCAACATGAGGATAAATCAGGCTATAAAACAAACCAAAATGAGGATAAATCAGCTATAAAACAAACCAACATGAGTATAAATCAGACTATAAAACAAACCAACATGAGTATAAATCAGACTATAAAACAAACCAACATGAGTATAAATCAGACTATAAAACAAAGCAAGAACAATTATGTGAAACATCGGAAGCTGAAATCAAAACTCAAAACAAACTAGAAGTCTATCGGGCCCTAAAAACAAACTATGATCTGGAAGAACACCTCTTAACTGTCAACAGGAAGCAGCGACAGACCCTCACCAAATACAGGCTCAGTGACCACAGTCTAGCCATTGAAAAGGGGAGACACAAAAAGACATGGTGGTTGCCAAAAGAGCATCGAACATGTGGTCAGTGCATGACAGATGAGGTGGAGACAGAGGGGCACTTCCTCCTTAAATGTGACACATGTTAAAAACAGCGCCGGGCTTTTGTCCAGGAGCTGGAACATGTGACTCCAGAGTAGCAGGAAATGGAGGACGCAGGTAAGCTGTGGGGGGTCCTGGGAGGGACCAGCGGCAAGCATTGCAGCAAGATTTATATATTGTCCTGCCACAACCTGAGAGACAGTGGGGGACGGCACCTATTGCTACTGCTGTTGTTTGATATCATAATCATTGTTGTTGTTGCTGTTATTATAATCATTATTGTTGCTGTTATTATTATAATCATTATTGTTGCTGTTATTATTATAATCGTTGTTGTTGCTATTATTATTATAATCATTGTTGTTGCTGTTATTATAATCATTGTTGTTGCTGTTATTATTATAATCATTGTTGTTGTTGCTGTTATTATTATAATCATTGTTGTTGTTGTTATTATTATAATCATTATTGTTGCTGTTATTATTATAATCATTATTGTTGCTGTTATTATTATAATCATTATTGTTGCTGTTATTATTATAATCATTATTGTTGCTGTTATTATTATAATCGTTGTTGTTGCTATTATTATTATAATCATTGTTGTTGCTGTTATTATTATAATCATTATTGTTGCTGTTATTATTATAATCGTTGTTGTTATTATTATTATAATCATTGTTGTTGCTGTTATTATTATAATCATTGTTGTTGCTGTTATTATTATAATCATTGTTTGTTGTTGCTGTTATTATTATAATCATTGTTGTTGTTGCTGTTATTATTATAATCATTGTTGTTGTTGCTGTTATTATCATAATCATTGTTGTGTTGTGTTGTTGTTGTTTTACATGCTTTGGCAATATGTACACAAATATATGTCATGCCAATAAAGCACATATTGAATTGAATTGAATTGAGAGAGAGAGAGAGAGAGAGAGAGAGAGAGAGACAGAGAGACAGAGAGAAAGTTACAGAGAGAGAGAGAGAGAGGGAGAGAGAGAGAGACAGAGAGAGAGAGAGACAGGCAGAGAGAGAGACAGAGAGAGAGAGGGAGAGAGACAGAGACAGAGAGAGAGAGAGAGAGAGAGAGAGAGAGAAAGAGAGAGAGAGAGAGAGAGAGAGAGAGAGAGAGAGAGAGAGAGAGAGAGAGAGAGAGAGAGAGAGAGAGACAGAGACAGAGAGAGCGAGAGAGAGAAAGAGAGAGAGAGAGAGAGAGAGAGAGAGAGAGAGAGAGAGAGAGAGAGAGAGAGAGAGAGAGAGGCAGGAAAGGGGAAGAAGGGAACAGGGGAATTGCTAAGTGCACAAGCGCATTGTTGGTGGAAGTAGTCAAGCACAAAGAAGAGAGAGAGAGAGAGAGGAGACTGAAAGAGAGAGAGGGGGGAGACTGAAAGAGAGAGAGAGGAGACTGAAAGAGAGAGAGGGGGGAGACTGAAAGAGAGAGAGAAGAGACTTAAAGAGAGAGGGGGAGACTGAAAGAGAGAGAGGGGGGAGACTGAAAGAGAGAGACAGGGGGAGACTGAAAGAGAGAGAGGGGGGAGACTGAAAGAGAGAGAGGGGGGAGACTGAAAGAGAGAGAGAGGGGGAGACTGAAAGAGAGAGAGAAGAGACTGAAAGAGAGAGAGAGAGAGGAGACTGAAAGAGAGAGAGGGGGGAGACTGAAAGAGAGAGAGAGGGGGAGACTGAAAGAGAGAGAGGGGGAGACTGAAAGAGAGGAGAGAAGAGACTGAAAGAGAGAGAGAAGAGACTGAAAGAGAGAGAGAGGAGACTGAAAGAGAGAGAGGGGGAGACTGAAAGAGAGAGAGGGGGGAGACTGAAAGAGAGAGAGAGAGGAGACTGAAAGAGAGAGAGGGGGAGACTGAAAGAGAGAGAGAGGAGACTGAAAGAGAGAGAGGGGGAGACTGAAAGAGAGAGAGGGGGGGAGACTGAAAGAGAGAGAGAGGGGGAGAGGGCAGAAAAGAGAAAGTGAAAGCAAAAACAATATATATATATATATATATATATATCTATATACACACACACACACACACACACCACACACATATATGTATATATGTATATATATATATAAACTTGCTTGAAGCTGCCAACTACGACACATTAAAAGTGTTGGATGCATGAATTTTTTTGGCATTCAGCAATATGAATGTGTTTTCAGTGAAAACCTGGAATCATGGCGTTAAGTAGGCTAAAACTCGTGCTGTGTAGCCTACCTTGGGAGGTCCTACTGATCAGCGTGTCCTGACGCGCCTCAGTGGTCCAGGTAAGACGGGTGAATCGGTTCATCCGGACACGAGAAACGTTCCATCCTCCTCATCCAGGTGACCCGTTGGGTCTCGGCTGACCTGCAGCTTAGTCTTCTGAGACTGTGGAAGTGCAGCTGGTGATGGGGGACGGACGACTGCCGATCCTCACCGTAAAACATCACATCCTGACCAGTACGCGAAGGCCCAGACACACCAAACCCACTGGCGGCGAGCAAGGCCGACCGCTGCTCCGCCTCACGTCGCCTGCCGTCTGGGCCTGAACACACCGCAAACTCCACAGCCGACGGCCAGCTAGCCTGTACGCTGAAGGTCAGTTTGGGCTGGGGTTTTCTTTTGAATGACCTATCTTTTGGGAGAATTTGCTCTTCATACTCATGCAAGAGAGTCCTTGGACTATTTGTGGAATCAGTGTTTGTCTAGCCGTCATACACGTGACGGTGACACGGCGAGGCATGTTGGGCCGACGCTCAACACAAACTTAACACGATTTAAGAAACAAGCCGTAGCCAAAACTGTTCACATACATAGTCGATATTAAGGCCAACAAAGCATGATGACTTGAACAGAGGACAGGCAAGCAGACAGCAAAACAAAGAGGACAGACATGGTAACAGACACACGGACGGGGGAGGGAGTCCTTGTTGATCAGATCCATGAACGGTAGTCAAGAATGTCAACGATGCGTTGAATTATTCACCAGCTTTAAACTAAAGAAAGGGCAGAGGAACCTGAAGACAGGATCAGACAGAGACCAGGACACCAGCATGGGAAGAGAAGACAGGATCAGACCGAGACCAGGAGACCAGCATGGGAAGAGAAGACAGGATCAGACCGAGACCAGGAGACCAGCATGGGAAGAGAAGACAGGATCAGACGAGACCAGGAGACCAGCATGGGAAGAGAAGACAGGATCAGACCGAGACCAGGGAGACCAGCATGGGAAGAGAAGACAGGATCAGACCGAGACCAGGAGACCAGCATGGGAAGAGAAGACAGGATCAGACCGAGACCAGGAGACCAGCATGGGAAGAGAAGACAGGATCAGACCGAGACCAGGAGACCAGCATGGGAAGAGAAGACAGGATCAGACCGAGACCAGGAGACCAGCATGGGAAGAGAAGACAGGATCAGACCGAGACCAGGAGACCAGCATGGGAAGAGAAGACAGGATCAGACCGAGACCAGGAGACCAGCATGGGAAGAGAAGACAGGATCAGACCGAGACCAAGAGACCAGCATGGGAAGAGAAGACAGCATCAGACCAAGACCAAGAGACCAGCATGGGAAGAGAAGACAGGATCAGACCGAGACCAAGAGACCAGCATGGGTAGAGACGACAGGATCAGACCGAGACCAAGAGACCAGCATGGGAAGAGACGACAGGATCAGACCGAGACCAAGAGACCAGCATGGGAAGAGAAGACAGGATCAGACCGATACCAAGAGACCAGCATGGGAAGAGAAGACAGGATCAGACCGAGGCCGAGACCAGCATGGGAAGAGAAGACAGCATCAGACCGAGACCAAGAGACCAGCATGGGAAGAGGAGACAGCATCAGACCGATACCAAGAGACCAGCATGGGAAGAGAAGACAGGATCAGACCGAGACCAGGAGACCAGCATGGGAAGAGAAGATAGGATCAGACCGAGACCAAGAGACCAGCATGGGAAGAGAAGACAGGATCAGACCGAGACCAGGAGACCAGCATGGGAAGAGGAGACAGCATCAGACCGATACCAGAGACCAGCATGGGAAGAGAAGACAGGATCAGACCGAGACCAGAGACCAGCATGGGAAGAGAAGACAGGATCAGACCGAGACCAAGAGACCAGCATGGGAAGAGGAGACAGCATCAGACCGATACCAAGAGACCAGCATGGGAGAGAAGACAGGATCAGACCGAGACAGGAGACCAGCATGGGAAGAGAAGATAGGATCAGACCGAGACCAAGAGACCAGCATGGGAAGAGAAGACAGGATCAGACCGAGACCAGGAGACCAGCATGGGAAGAGGAGACAGCATCAGACCGATACCAAGAGACCAGCATGGGAAGAGAAGACAGGATCAGACCGAGGCCGAGACCAGCATGGAAGAGAAGACAGCATCAGACCGAGACCAAGAGACCAGCATGGGAAGAGGAGACAGCATCAGACCGATACCAAGAGACCAGCATGGGAAGAGAAGACAGGATCAGACCGAGACCAGGAGACCAGCATGGAAGAGAAGATAGGATCAGACCGAGACCAAGAGACCAGCATGGGAAGAGAAGACAGGATCAGACCGAGACCAAGAGACCAGCATGGGAAGAGAAGACAGGATCAGACCGAGGCCGAGACCAGCATGGGAAGAGAAGATAGGATCAGACCGAGACCAAGAGACCAGCATGGGGAAGAGAAGACAGGATCAGACCGAGACCAGGAGACCAGCATGGGAAGAGAAGATAGGATCAGACCGAGACCAGGAGACCAGCATGGGAAGAGAAGATAGGATCAGACCGAAACCAAGAGACCAGCATGGGAAGAGAAGATAGGACCAGACCGAGACCAGGAGACCAGCATGGGAAGAGAAGACAGAAGGGAACACGGTACGAGAGACAGAAGAGGGGAAGATAGTCTCAATGAGAAGGGGTCAGGTTAAGAGTGACTCAGGTAGGAGAAGGCAGAAAAGGGAGGAACAG
>NW_026611433.1:0-2500 GCF_029633865.1 Lampris incognitus
GTAGGATTACATCAAGGATCGGCTCTGAGCCCTTTCTTGTTCACAATGGTGATGGACAGGTTGACGGACGAGATCAGGCAGGAGTCTCCGTGTACTGTGATGTTCGCGGATGACATTGTGATCTGTTGGGAGGATAGGGAGCAGGTTGAGGAGAGCCTGGAGAGGTGGAGGTATGCACTGGAGAGGTGGAGGTATGCACTGGAGAGAAGAGGAATGAAAGTCAGTAGGAGCAAGACGGAATAGCTATGCATGAATGAGAGGGAGGACAGTGGGATGGTGAGGATGCAAGGAGTGGAGGTGACGAAGGCGTATGAGTTTAAATACTTGGGGTCAACTGTCCAAAGTAACGGGGAGTGCAGAAGAGAGGTGAGGAAGAGAGTGCAGGCAGGGTGGAGTGGGTGGAGAAGAGCATCAGGAGTGATTTGCGACAGGAGGGTACCAGCAAGAGTTAAAGGGAAGGTTTACAAGATGGTTGTGAAGTAGCACTGACGAAAAGACAGGAGGCGGAGCTGGAGGAGGCAGAGTTGAAGATGCTAAGATTTTCATTGGGAGTGACGAAGAAGAACAGGATTAGGAACGAGTATATTAGAGGGACTGCTCAGGTTGGATGATTCGGAGACAAAGCAAGAGAGGCGAGATTGAGATGGTTTGGACATGTGTGGAGGAGAGATGCTGGGTGTATTGGGAGAAGGATGCTGAAGATGAACACCGACCTGATTTTTATGGGGCATTGCGATTCGAAAAGGCTGAGAACCACCGGTTTAGTAGCTCTGGTCCATGGGATGTTGTGTGTTTGTGGGCTCGTTAGTTCATGTAGTTAGTTCATGTATACAGTTAGCCTACTATACATGTACTGTACATGCATGTAGGCTGTCTGACATTAAAAGAAGAACAGCCTGTAAACTGTAGTACAACACAGTGTGACATGAATAAAAAGGGGCGGCACCATGGCGCAGTGGTTAGCGTGGTCGCCTCACACAAGGGTCCTGGGTTCGAGCCCCCGGGGTCGTCCTCTGTGTGGAGTTTGCACGTTCTCCCCGCGTCTGCGTGGGTTTCCTCCCACAGTCCAAAGACATGCAGGTCAGATGAATCGGCCGTGCTAAATTGTCCCTAGGTTTGAATAGGTGTCGGCCCTGTGGTGGCCTGGCGGCCTGTCCAGGGTGTCTCCCCGCCTGCCGCCCAGTGACTGCTGGGACGGGCTGCAGCATCCCCGCCACCCTGAGAGCAGGATAAGCGGTTTGGAGAATGGCCGGCTGGATGAATACAAAGTTGCCCACCCCGAATCTCTTGATTGTTCCCCCCAGGCGAAGCAGTTTGGATGCGGGCCTGCTCAGCACCGTCGGCTGTTCTTACTAACCTCACACCTCGTGGTTCTGGCCTTATATTTTTTCTCTTTCGTTTCTAAGAGCCGTCGGGGAGACGCGTGGGAGCCACTCTCATTTTCCCGGAACTGTTTGTTCTCGTAACCTATTACATATTTGAGGTACCGTAGACGGCGTCGGTCGGAACCCCCTAGAAAATGAAACAGACTTAATATAGCGAGAGTCTTCTCTCTGTACCAACCGCCAGACAGGTGTTAGCTAGCGCTGATGAAAGGCTCTCTAATGACCGCCTTCTGATGCTCCGCCTCCGTTACCCTGTTACCCTCCGTTTGAGTGAGCGTCTGCAGAGTGTGCGGCTGGGAGTCCCTGTTTGTGTGCGTATGTGTGTGTGTGTGAGCGTGCATGTGCATGTGCGTCCATGCATTTAGTAGCTTGCTGCTTTATTGAATGTTTGCTGGGCGAACTCCAGAAACACTGACAGGGTGTTAATGTGCTGTCTGTGTTGATATAAATGAACATAACGCAGACGCACACACACACACACACACACACACACAGACACGCACGCACACAGATCAGCAGAACAGGAAACGTCCAAAGCTAACCTAATTTCGCACTCCGAGCACGGCAGACGCCAGATCTCTTAATCTGTAGGTTAGGGCCTCCTAAATGTGATAAGGGAGCTTGCAGCTTGTTTCGGCTGCTTCAGCCCCCGATAAGAAGTCTTATTACCGGCTGCTCTGCGGTGTTTCGCACAAATACACCGTCTCACAAACCACCGTAGACGCCGACCGCTGAGCACGGCCGCGTTTCTTTTCCATCTTAAGACGGTATTGTAGAAAGCGGAAGACAGTGCTCGTCCCTCACACGGACCCTAAACCAGTTATTAAGCCTTGGTTTGGGAGCTCTTGTATATTTTTGGAGGATGAAATTGCCCACTGAGTCATGCCACCCGACGGACACGAAGCCCCAAAAACTCGCCCAAAAAAGGGCTCGTTGAGGGGACGCGGTGGAAAAATTACCACCCTCGAGTCAAATTTTCTGTTTTATGCACAAGTGAGTAGGAGTGTACGGGCAAATTAAAGTTAGAATAAAACATTCAAACCAAGTATCTCGTGAACTAATGGCCACAGTTCAACCCTTTATGGGGGAACTGCACATGATTTTTTATCATGTGT
>NW_026611433.1:7500-22500 GCF_029633865.1 Lampris incognitus
CTGGGAACCGGGTTTATTTAAGACTTTATTGATTTTAAGGCCTAGCGCTCACCCCTGTTGACATGGGTGTAGGCAGTATCCTTATAATATTATTGATATCATCGTCGTTATACCATAGTGGCAAGTAAAGTAGTTGCATCATAGTAGTATCATAGTAGTAGGTCTAGTACAGTAATAGTTGTATTGGCTATCGTAGTAGTAATATTGCGTTGTGTGGTGCGCCGGTGTTTTCCGGGCCTTGCTAAATACACAGCTCGTGGCGATGGAGCCGGAGGAAGAGTTAATTGGGCTGAGAGTCAGAGAAGAGATGACGAGATGCTGGCTTCCATCACAGAGCAGTGCAGATGGATGGTAAGGGGGGAAGATGAGGTACCACTCAGAGAGAGAGGTCTGGATGTGAAGAGCAGAGGTGAAAAAACAGAGCGGGGAGAGAGAGCGAGAGAAGAGCGAGAGAGAGTCCTTTACCCTGCAAAACATGAAGAGAGAGCACGGGAGGAGGGGAGGGGGGTCAAGATGAAAAGGGGGAAGAGAGAAAAAAGGAATAATTTTAGACCCCTTGAAGAAAAGCAAAGATGAAAAGGGGGCGGGGGGAGGAGGGGGGGGTCTGTGGGCGTCGTGGAGATGGATTGCAGGATTAGATTCGGAGAGAGAGGCAGAGGAAGGGGACATTTTGTCATCGCCGGAGGAAAATGACGGGGACGGGGGACGGGGGACGGGGGAGAGAAGATGAGAGACGAGGGCGGCAAGTCAAGAGCGACTGTCGCCTCCTGTAGACCGATAGCGGGGTGAGAAGAGCCGGAGATATGAAAAGAGAGGAGTGTTATTCCCTTTCACCCCCCCCACCCCCCCACCCTCTCTCTCTCTCTCGCTCTCTGACCCTCTCTGGCTCTCCCTCTGGATGTAATCAACCAGACAGTTGGTATGATCCGTCCCGGGGGGGGGGTCATCATCCGCTGGCGTTCATCTGCAGGGCAGCAGCTTATTAGCCCGGGAGTTGCCCCCCCCCCTGCTGACTGACACAGTGCACCGCCCCTGCCAGGACACACAGAGGACCGAGAGGCAAAGCCACATAAAGCCGGGTGGGGATTTCTGCACACGACATCTCCTCCGTGGGGAGAAATATTAAAAGTGATTATGATCTCTCGGCTCGGCGGGTCGAGTCAGACGGGACGGCGAAAGCGCGGCTGCCAGCGTTGGCGCTATTAACGTCGCTCTGTGCGCGTGCGCGGTGCGCATGTTTTGGACTCGTCCGCGTGTTATGCGCGACCCGCCAAAGGCTCCTCGGGGCTGTGAGAGCAGATAATGGGATTCAAGCTGTGAAGCACAACGCCGCTGGCTACGGACGATGCGCCACCCGCAAGGCGAAGGTACCAGTGATATCCGCATGTGAGGCGCATGCGCGGCCTCCGGCGTTAGCGTTAGCTCTTGTTTTGCGGCTCCGCCTCAGTTCGGGGAGCACGTTGCACCGATCTGAAGCGCTGAGCTGCAACTTCACAAAAAAACAACAACAAACAAACAAACAAACAAACCCCAGACGGCGAGGTTGAAGTGTACTGTGGCCGCCCACTAAAACCCACTTGTGTTAGAAACACGCCGTGCTGACTGACTCGCGCCTCCTCCCGCATCCAGATAGCGGCGCAGAAACCAGGTCCCTCGGCTGCGGGTCAGGGCGCTCTGAGCTGCGGTGTCGAGAGGTGGAGTAAATGCCTCAGCAACACGCCGACCCGTCCTGCAAAAGAAGGAGCTGGAAAATCAGTGAACCCCCCCCCCCCAAACTCTACTCGGCCAATTACCCCGCTCTTCCGAGCCGTCCCCCCCTCTGCCGATCCGGGGAGGGCTGCAGACTACCACGTGCCCCCTCCGATACACGTGGAGTCGCCAGCCGCTTCTTTTCACCTGACAGTGAGGAGTTTCGCCAGGGGGACGTAGCGCGGCGGAGGATCACGCTATCCCCCCCCCCCAGTTCCCCCTCCAAACAGGCGCCCCGACCGACCAGAGGAGGCGCTAGTGCAGCGACCAGGACACATAACATCCGGCTTCCCACCCGCAGACACGGCCAGTTGTGTCTGTAGGGACGCCCGACCCAGCCGGAGGTGACACGGGGATTCGAACCGGCGATCTCCATGTCGCCAGGCAACGGAAGAGACTGCCGCACTACCCGGACGCCCTTGATTTTGATTTTGAATTTGAATGATCCCCCCCAAATATGCAAGCAGACCGTTTGTAAATCAACATGTCTACGCAGGCTCTGGACAACGTCGTCTTCGACGGTCGTTATTTTTGCTCAACCCACAAATGATCGATTCAAGAGAAAGCGGCCAACAGCTCCTCTGTAAACTCGGCTCGGAGGAGGTGCCGGCATGGCTGAACGGCAGCGGAGGATAAAGAATAGAGGGCAAAGCTGCTGTGGTGTCTGGCCCGCCACCAGCCCGAGTGAGAGGAAACACATGGAGGATGTTGCGACTGTAAACGTGTCCTTCCAGGAAATAGGAACGAGGTCATGCCGTTAGCATTAACTAGCACATGCTACTGCTGTGTTAGCCGCACACATCTCTATCTATCTATCTATCTATCTATCTATCTATCTATCTATCTATCTATCTATCTATCTATCTATCTATCTATCTATCTATCTATCTATCTATCTATCTATCCAGTCTGACTGTCTATCTCTATCTATCTATCTATCTATCTATCTATCTATCATCTATCTATCTATCTATCTATCTATCTATCTATCTATCTATCTATCTATCTATCTATCTATCTATCTATCTATCCAGTCTGACTGTCTATCTCTATCTATCTATCTATCTATCTATCTATCTATCATCTATCTATCTATCTATCTATCTATCTATCTATCTATCTATCTATCTATCTATCTATCTATCTATCTATCTATCTATCTATCTATCTATCTATCTATCTATCTGTCTATCCATCTAACCAGTCTGACTGTCTGTCTATCTATCTATCTATCTATCTATCTATCTATCTATCTATCTATCTATCTATCTATCTATCTATCTATCTATCTATCTATCTATCTATCTATCTATCTATCTATCTATCTATCTATCTGTCTGTCTGCCTATCTCTCTATCCAATCTGTCCATCTATCTATATATTATCTAACCAGTCTGTCTCTCTCTCTCTCTCTCTCTCTCTCTCTCTCTCTCTCTCTCTCTCTCTGTCTCTCTCTCTCTCTCTCTCTCTCTCTCTCTCTCTCTCTCTCTCTCTCTCTCTCTCTCTCTCTCTCTCTCTCTCTCTCTCTCTCTCTCTCTCTCTCTCTCTCCATCTAACCAGTCTGACTATCTGGCCATCCATCCATCTATCTATCCTGCCTGTCTGTCTATTTGTGTTTCTATTTCCTGCCTCTTGGCATGATGTCTTACTGGCAGGTGGCTGAATGTAGATTGACCCACATTCAGTGTTACACAACAGGCACACACACACACACACACACCGCACTTATACAAATGCAATAGGGCAGTTGGAGAACCGGTCCTGGAGATGTGTGTGATTGGCAGGCCTGACTGAGGGGGAGGGTTACTACCTGGGGATATGGGTTTCTTATTTATAACACAACAGCCTGAAGCCAAGTGTGTGTGTGTGTGTGTGTGTGTGTGTGTGTGTGTGTGTGTGTGTGTGTGTGTGTGTGTGTGTGTGTGTGTGTGTGTGTGTGCGTGCGCACATGCCCTTAACCTTAGCACGTGTGAGTTGGCTTTTTTTAAAGGTGACAGTTTCACTATGTGAGCGGAAATGAGAGGGTATCCATGCGTGTGTGTGTGTGTGTGTGTGTGTGTGTGTGTGTGTGTGTGTGTGTGTGTGTGTGTGTGTGTGGTGAACGATTGTTGTCACTCCTGTTGTGTGTCTTTTTTTTCCTGTGAACTTTCTCAGAGCCACCTGATAGTGCCGCGACGAGTTCTCCACGGTGCTGGACCAGAGCGGCCCAACTGGTTCTGTAATGATAACCTGCAGGTGGTTGGCTCGAAGAGGGACCGGTCCTTTATGTCACGGATAAATCCAGAAGACAATAGCTTCATTCAGACGCACCGCCCCAGGAGGATAAACATGCATGCAGGGCTTCTCGTGACGACAGACGTCATCGTCAACCGCGGACGGGAATTCAGACCGACGATGCCCACCGAGTCTAAAAAAGGGTGTTAATCATGAGAGTTTATAATCCTGCAGTTTGCTTTTTGTTCAGTTTATCGACACCTGTGGAGACCCGGGGTAATGGCGGCGATGTTGGAGCCAGATCCCTCAGATCCGTTCAGATTTGAACGGAGAGTACCGTTGCGTCGAACCCCCCCCCCCCCCCCCCCCCCCCCAAAGGCCCGCCCAAGAACAACCATGAAAGCGCTCACGAGCTGCGCATTTATCCCCCGTTAACTCTTGTCTGAAATACGCCGATCACAGAGTAAGCCGCATCGTTGCGTGTTGATCACGCTGTTTTTGTTAGGCGGCACCAGTGATAGCGGCGCGGCGGCCCAGGGGTTAGCGCCGTCGCAAGAAGTTCGAACCCCGGGGTTGTCCAACCTCGGGGGTCATCCCGGGTCGTCGTCTGTGTGGAGTTGGCATGTTCTCCCCGTGTCTGCGGTGGGTTTTCTCCGGGCGCTGCGGTTTCCCCCGCCATTCAGAAAGACATGCATGTTAGGCTTGACACTCCTGTCTGCGCCCCTGACCGAGGCGGTGGGAGGAAGAGCTGGAGTTGATCCTCTGGTGCTGCTCCGAGCTACACAGCGAGGATGGGTTAAATACAGAAAAAGAATTGCCCCATGGGGCAAAAAAAATAGATAAAAAAATAAAATAAAGAAATGATAAAATAATTATAAATATAATAAATATATATATATAAATAATATGAATATATATATATATATGTTAAAAATAATAAATAATACAAAAATTAAAAATAAAAGTAGCAAAAAAATTTGTGCATTCAGTGCAGACAGGAGTGTCCCTGACTGACTGACAGTGATCAGGTTTGACACGATTGGGCTGCTGGATCACGTGGCTGACGACGTCGCTGAAGTTACACGATTGGCCGGCCGAGCGCCGAGAGGCACGAGGCACAGTTAAAGCAACCCCCCCTTACAAAACCCTCACTGGCGAAGTCACCAAAGGGGTTGCGCGGCTTTTAGCGGCCGCCAAACCTGCACAAACGAGACAAAAAGAAACGGCGTTATTCTCAAGGCCGCTGCACAGGGTGACGTGCACCCCGAACTGTGCCGCCATGCAGATGGCGTCTTGGTGCTCCGGTGCCGCATCACTTCTTGATTCGGCTGAGACCAGGTCGTTCGCAGATCCGGGTTGCCAGGTCAGTCAGTTGTTGCTATACTTGACGGCATCTAGGAGGACATCGACCCTGCCTGCCGTGTCCTTGGCACGCAGCCTTCCTTTGCTCTTTGCCACATGCATAATTGCAGTCCGATGCAAAACAAGGGCAGATCGCACTCGGCTGCAGAACTCAACGGGGGGTGTTTGCGCTGTAGTGTCATCGGCGGGGTAGATAGTGGCTGCAAAGCGATGCGCGGTTGGTGGCGCCATCAGCGGCCGTAGCCCATCCCTGTGCGGGTTCGCCTGTCGACACAGCGAGTCTTGGGAAAACGAGAGACCTCTGCAGAGAGGAGCCGATGAAAGAGGAGGGGGAGTTGACGGGTAACCTGAATGGGTATACTTACAATTACATTAAGTTCTCTTTCAAATCAAGCATCACAGGATACGAGTGGAAGTACTGCTCTCGCGACTGCATTTATACTTTATGACCTTTTTTTTTTTTAATAATCGAAACGTAGCTTAACCGCGTCGTCGTTTGATGTGCTGCTTAACGGCAAGTATTACTGGGACCACCACAGGACACCGGAGATGAGCGTTTAATACCCAGGAAGTCACATCGTAGACACTGCCGCCGACCATCCCGGCAACAAATCGGCCACAATTTCGAACCCTGACCGCCCAGTGTCCACTCGTACGCGAGGTGTTGACCTGCTCTGGTTTGATTTGTGTTGAAATATTTGTTCTTGTCCCACGCATCTTTTTTAAGTGTGGGGATGAATGATTAGGGGTCATCTGGTGTGATCTCCCCTTATTTATCTGGACCATACTGAATCGTACCGCAGCAGGATGTGTGGGCCACTGTGGCAGCTTCTAGAGGTTTCGAGGTTTAACGGTTTCAGAAAGACCAGCTGGCTCTGTGAGGCTGCAAATTAACACACACACACACACACACACACACACACACACACACACACACACACACACACACACACACACACACACAAGTCCCCCCCCATGCAACGCTGACAGGAAGCCCAAGTTCATAAAACAGGGATGGATTACACACACACACACACACACACAGATCAAAACACACACACAAATGCCCCCTCCTAACACACACACACACACACACACATGCTCATGTGTGTGTGTGTGTGTGCACACATTATTTGCACACATGCAAACTTGATATAACTTAAAACTTTTCCTGCCCCGCCCAGCCCTCATATTTCTAAACAAAATGTGTGTGTGTGTGTGTGTGTGTGTGTGTGTGTGTGTGTGTGTGTGTGTGTGTGTGTGTGTGTGTGTGTTAGGAGGGGGGTATTTGTGTGTGTGTGTGTGTGTGTGTGTGTGTGTTGGGGGGAAGCGTCTCCATTGTACTGGAGGGGAGGTAAGGAAGGAAAGCCCCGCCTCCTTGTTTCCTCTTGTTGCCCTGAGCGATGATGACGTTGTAGAGAAGAGCGCGGAGCTGCAGGGCATCGTGGGAATTGACCTTTGGGCCTCGCGTGCACGCACACACACGCACACACACACATACACACAACTCTACAAAATCATTGTTTAGTGTGTTTGCTGCATGTTGTGCCTCAGGTTCACACTGTGTGTATTTGGACTTTGAATGGGCCACACTGGTGCACAACAGATTCTGAACGGATTCATATCTCATGTGTGTGTGTTTGTTTGTGTGTTTGTTTGTGCGCTCCCTTGCTCGCCTGTGTGCAAGTGTGTACACACTTACACCTCGGCCAGTATGTTAGGACGGATTGTGTTACTTAAAGCCCACAGAAATCTGTGCATGTTAAGCCGGATCCACCGTGTGCGGTGTGCGGCTCTACGGACAACACCTCCGTGTACACAAAAATGCACACCGACCAGATTTGCACGAAAAACGAGCCCCGGACGATCCCCCAGAGCGGCATACCTAATCCGTCTCACGGCCATTGTCACTTCCTTGTCTTCACAGAAAACTGGGAAGTCCAACAGATTCGAGGAGCCGGTGATTTCTGGGGTGTTATAATTGCTCCAATAAATGGTGTTTGAAAAGAAACCACATCGCATCAACTGAAAGTCCAGTTCGGGTCCTCTACAGAGGCCTGGGAGTTTGAGGGTTCTGCACAGTATCTTAGCTGTTCCTAGGACTGCACTCTTCTGGACCGAGACCTCAGATGTTGTCCCCCGGTATCTGCCGGAGCCACTCCTTCAGTTTGGGGGTCACAGCCCCCTAGTGCTCCTAGTGCCACTGGGACTACTGTGGACTTCACCCTCCACATCTGATCTAGTTCTTCCCCCGGTCCTCGGTATTTCTCTAGCGTCTCGCGCTCTTTCTTCCTGATGTTGCCGTAGCTCTGGATCGCCGCCGCTGTCTTCTGTTCCTTGTGGACCACCACGATGTCTGGTCGGTTAGCCGGCACCTGCTGGTCAGTCTGGAACGTGAAGTCCCACAGGATCTTGGGATCTTCGCTCTGCCATTCTCAACCACCTTTGGCGGTGTCTCACATCTGGACTTGGGGACTCCCCCCTTTTTCTCCCCAATTGTACCTGGCCAATCATCCCGCGGTCGCTGCTCCACCCCCCTCCGCCGATCCGGGGAGGGCTGCGGACTACCACGTGCCTCCTCCCATACACGTGGAGTCGCCAGCCGCTTCTCTTCACCTGACAGTGAGGAGTTTCACCAGGGGGACGTAGTGCGTGGGAGGATCACATTATTCCCCCCCATTTACCCCTGAAATGGCACCCCGACTGACCAGAGGAGGCGCTAGTGCAGCGACCAGGACACATACCCACATCCGACTTCCCACCCACAGACACGGCCAGTTGTGTCTGTCGGGACGCCCGACCAAGCTGGAGGTAAGACGGGGATTCGAACCGGTGATCCCTCTGTTGGTAGGCAACCGGATAGACCACCACACTACCCGGACGCCCCACATGGGATGTGACTCTGGTTTTGTGGCTCTCTCAGTGTCCTTAACATAGAATAACAACACCACAACACAACAATCTTCAGATATATACACAAGGGTTGACTTATACAGGTGAAATAAGAGGTGATAAGGTGCAGAGAATATATCAGAGATGCCAGCAGGCTACTGACATACATGCCTGAGGTAGATGGACATGACATATACGTACAATGTACAGTACAGTATACACAACATGTGCAGTATAGTATACACAGCATGTTCAGTATAGTATACACAACATGTACAGTACAGTATATACAATATGTACAGTATATACAACATGTACAGTATAGTTTACACAACATGTACAGTACAGTATATACAATATGTACAGTACAATATATACAACATGTACAGTATAGTTTTCACAACATGTACAGTACAGTATACACAACATGTACAGTACAGTATATACAACATGTACAGTATAGTATACACAATATGTACAGTACAGTATACACAACATGTACAGTACAGTATATACAACATGTACAGTATAGTATATACAATATGTACAGTACAGTATACACAACATGTACAGTATAGTATACACAGCATGTACAGTACAGTATATACAACATGTACAGTATAGTTTTCACAACATGTACAGTACAGTATACACAACATGTACAGTACAGTATACACAACATGTACAGTATAGTATATACAACATGTACAGTATAGTATACACAACATGTACAGTACAGTATATACATGTACAGTACAGTATATACAACATGTACAGTACAGTATATACAACATGTACAGTACAGTATACACATGTACAGTATATACAATATGTACAGTACAGTATACACAACATGTACAGTATATACAACATGTACAGTACAGTATATACAACATGTACAGTACAGTATACACATGTACAGTATATACAATATGTACAGTACAGTATACACAACATGTACAGTATATACAATATGTACAGTACAGTATACACAACATGTACAGTACAGTATACACAACATGTACAGTACAGTATACACAACATGGTTGGATTATTTGACAGTGTTAAGCGTTCATTTGCATGACAGCCCGCGGAGAGAAACTGTTTTTATATCTGGTTGTTTTGGGGTACGGTGCTCTGTAGCGCCTACCAGAGGGGAGGAGTTGGAACAAGTTGTGACCAGGGTGTGATGGGTCTGCAGTGATGTTGCCTGCCCGTTTCCTGACTCTAGAGATATACAAGTCCTGCATGGAGGGCAGGTTGGCACCAGTGATTTTCTCTGCAGACCTTGCTGTCCGCTGTAGTCTGTCCCTGTCCTGTTTGGTGGCCGAACCAAACCAGACAGTGATGGACGTGCAGAGGACAGGCTGGATTATTGCAGTGTGGCGCTGAATCAGCAGCTCCTGAGGCAGGTTGAATATCTTGTACACTATCTTCCTATCTATCTTCCGGTACATTATCCCGGCCACTTGGTTATGCCTTTCAGTGTAGGCGTTCCCAGCTAGTATTTTACTCCCTGCTACTAAGTGCTGGACTGAGTCTTGGGTCTTGTGTGGTGTGGTAGGCCCCTGCCTCAACCGACCTGCTCCTGAGTGCCTGTTCTTGTGCTAATGTGATCAGAGCCTCTGCGCCGTCCTTCAGTCCAGCCTTTTCTAGCCACTGGTAGGATTTCTCGGCCCTGATGCTCGCTAACCCTCGGCCCCCCCATCTTTTCACTTGTCCTACAGTCTCAGGCTGCTGGACTTCAGGGGGGAACTCTCTGTGCATCGTGAGGAGTTTCTGTGACCTGATATCTGTGGCCTTTATTTATATATATATATATGTACACTACCGTTCAAAAGTTTGGGATCACCCAAACAATTTTGTGTTTTCCATGAAAAGTCACACTTATTCACCACCATATGTTGTGAAATGAATAGAAAATAGAGTCAAGACATTGACAAGGTTAGAAATAATGATTTGTATTTGAAATAAGATTTTTTTACATCAAACTTTGCTTTCGTCAAAGAATCCTCCATTTGCAGCAATTACAGCATTGCAGACCTTTGGCATTCTAGCTGTTAATTTGTTGAGGTAATCTGGAGAAATTGCACCCCACGCTTCCAGAAGCAGCTCCCACAAGTTGGATTGGTTGGATGGGCACTTCTTGCGTACCATACGGTCAAGCTGCTCCCACAACAGCTCAATGGGGTTCAGATCTGGTGACTGCGCTGGCCACTCCATTACCGATAGAATACCAGCTGCCTGCTTCTGCTCTAAATAGTTCTTGCACAATTTGGAGGTGTGTTTAGGGTCATTGTCCTGTTGTAGGATGAAATTGGCTCCAATCAAGCGCTGTCCACTGGGTATGGCATGGCGTTGCAAAATGGAGTGATAGCCTTCCTTATTCAGAATCCCTTTTACCCTGTACAAATCTCCCACCTTACCAGCACCAAAGCAACCCCAGACCATCACATTACCTCCACCATGCTTAACAGATGGCGTCAGGCATTCTTCCAGCATCTTTTCATTTGTTCTGCGTCTCACAAACGTTCTTCTTTGTGATCCAAACACCTCAAACTTGGATTCATCCGTCCACAACACTTTTTTCCAGTCTTCCTCTGTCCAATGTCTGTGTTCTTTTGCCCATCTTAATCTTTTTCTTTTATTGGTCAGTCTCAGATATGGCTTTTTCTTTGCCACTCTGCCCTGAAGCCCAGAATCCCGCAGCCGCCTCTTCACTGTAGATGTTGACACTGGTGTTTTGCGGGTACTATTTAATGAAGATGCCAGTTGGGGACCTGTGAGGCGTCTGTTTCTCAAACTAGAGACTCTAATGTACTTATCTTCTTGCTCAGTTGTGCAACGCGGCCTCCCACTTCTTTTTCTACTCTGGTTAGAGCCTGTTTGTGCTGTCCTCTGAAGGGAGTAGTACACACCGGTGTAGGAAATCTTCAATTTCTTAGCAATTTCTCGCATGGAATAGCCTTCATTTCTAAGAACAAGAATAGACTGTCGAGTTTCAGATGAAAGTTCTCTTTTTCTGGCCATTTTGAGCGTTTAATTGACCCCACAAATGTGATGCTCCAGAAACTCAATCTGCTCAAAGGAAGGTCAGTTTTGTAGTTTCTGTAACGAGCTAAACTGTTTTGAGATGTGTGAACATGATTGCACAAGGGTTTTCTAATCATCAATTAGCCTTCTGAGCCAATGAGCAAACACATTGTACCATTAGAACACTGGAGTGATAGTTGCTTGAAATGGGCCTCTATACACCTATGTAGATATTGCACCGAAAACCAGACATTTGCAGCTAGAATAGTCATTTACCACATTAGCAATGTATAGAGTGTATTTCTTTAAAGTTAAGACTAGTTTAAAGTGATCTTCATTGAAAAGTACAGTGCTTTTCCTTCAGAAATATGGACATTTCAATGTGATCCCAAACTTTTGAACGGTAGTGTATATATATATATATTTATATATATATATATATATATATATATATGTGTGTGTGTGTGTGTGTGTGTGTGTGTATGTGTGTGTGTGTATGTATATATATATATGTATGTATGTATATGTATGTATATATGTATGTATATATATATGTATGTATATATATGTATATATATATGTATATATGTGTGTATATATGTATGTATGTATATATGTATATATATATGTGTGTGTGTGTATATATAATTTTTTGTTAAAGTGTGTTTGTTCAAACCTGGTCTTGTATTTTTCTAGACTTCACGGAGAGACTGGAAGGAGGCAACTGTTCGCGCTAAATCTAGAAGAGCCCTTAAATTAGCCCGAAATGGGGCAGTAATACCTTCTAGAGAAACAAAACCTTTTTCCTTTTTTTTTTTGTATTTTTCATCTTTATTAGACAGTGGCAGTGGAGAGGTAGACAGGGCACTGGGGAGAGAGAAGGGTGTGACATACAACAAAAGGTCACCGGCTGGAATCGAACCGGCGGTTGCGACCAGGTGGCCGTATGGCGTGCACGGTCACCATTTGGCTACGGAGGCGCGCCAACCGAGAAACGACGTTAATCAAATACTGAATCGCCGTGCAAAATGTCACCGAGTACAAGTGTTTGTGCGGCAGCGGAGGCTTGGTATTGTTCCCCTACCCCGACTTGGCCAGCAGAGCGATGGAAGCAAAGGCAGCGACCTGGGAAACGAGAGGAAGACGTTTCTCAGAGAGACAATAAGGGCATGTGTGTAAAGCGGTAGACCAGATGCAGAGAATCCTCCGGTAGGCTGCAGGTCTGCACGGCGTGTGAAGGCTTCGGAGGCCGAAGCCGACTTCTTATGCACTCGCCGTGTGTCCTCGCTGTTATACGAGCGACCCGAATGGTCTTCTTCTGCAGGGCTGCCCTTACTTTTACTGTGACGCTACTACCGCCGCTCTGTAACGCCCTGTGTCTGTTGCAGCAGACCGTCTGTTAGGTTCAGCCGCTGTTCGCGGCGCGTGCCGATAACAAAACGATGGGACGGGTTTACTCGTATGTTGGAAAGTGCCAAGTCTGACAAGGCGAGTATGTCTTCATGCGGTCTGTAAGAGCGGGTGCACAGTTGAACAGCGTGTGGATCTTTTTTAGCACCCTGCCATCGAAAGATACTGAGGTTTCTGTACCAGGAAGAAGCACAGACTTTTTTAGTCATATGGGCGGCACGGTGGTGCAGTGGTTAGTGCGGCCTCACAGCAAGAAGGTCCTGGGTTCGAGCCCCGGGGTTGTCCAAACTTGGGGGTCGTCCCGGCTCGTCCTCTGTGTGGAGTTTGCATGTTCTCCCCGTGTCTGCGTGGGTTTCCTCCGGGGGTTCTGGTTTCCTCCCACAGTCCAAAGACCTGTAGGTCAGGTGAATCGGCTGTGCTAAATTGTCCATAGGTGTGTGTGTGTGTGTGTGTGTGTGTGTGGGGGGGGTCCTGTGATGGCCCGGCAGCCTGTGCAGGGTGTTTCCCCACCTGCCGCTCAATGACCGCTGGGAGGTTATGTATTGATCCCAGCTAGCAAAATTACCGTGGCTCGGACCCGTCCCACACCCGACTTTCATCTTTCTTTGACCCGGCCCACATACCGCGTGGAATGGCGGCACTTGGGCGGTCCGCTCCTGTTTGCCAGATCTGGGCCAGAACCGAGCCACAGCAATGCCGCATGTGCCACATATTCGCCAAGGGTGGCCATATTTGTTTTGTGATATTTGGGCCACATTCACCATTTACCACACGGGGCACTTCAGGGTCACATCCAGATCACATGTTGCCCAGAGCGCCGCATCTTTGCCAAAAAAGGCCCACATTTGATTTGGCGTATTTGGGCCATATTGGCTATTACACATGTGGTCCACTTCAGGCTCACATCCATGTTGTCAGGGCCAGAAGAAGGCCGTCGGTGCCGCATCACTGCCTGAAGTGGCCCACGTCCGGATGCCGTCTGGGATTCGTGCAGTCAAACTGTTTCACGGCCTGAGCGATGAGCTCGAGTGCTGATCGTCTCCGAGCGTCTCCACATCCTGTGCTGATCAGGGTATGTAGCAGGGTGTGTGTCCTGGTCCCGGTTATGAATCGCGGACTGTTTAGCGGACCCATGACGTGCACAGTACACAGGAAGTGCTTGACTCACAAGCTAGGTGACGGGCACGAGTTGATCACATATTTATTTTCTTATTTAAATTCGTTTACGTCCACCTTCTTATATATATATATCGCGGGTGATTTGGTTTCGTCAGCCTTTCGGCTGCCCCTTATTTCCAGCCGGGTGTTGGATAGGAACGCCGCGTGTCTTGCAATGGGATTGATTTCATACACTCGTGTGACTCGTTTGACCAGAGAGAACGGGGAACAAACCATAAATGAAAATAAAAAATTTCCCCGATGCAACGCCAGCAATGTCAGGAATCAGGAATGAAAGGAAATATGGTTTCCCCCCAGCCCACGGCAGTGCAACACAACGACAAAAACACATATGCAAACTACACAAAAACAACAACAACTGCAAAACCACATACATCCAACATATCCACACACACACAAAAATCACTGTCAGAGAGAGTGAACGCCAGCCAGGAGGACTGTCGGAACTGCCGGTCTGCGTGGGCTAGCAGTTAGCTTAGCCTGCCCCGTTTCCGCGTCCTCTTAGACCGCCCCCTACGGGTGCAGCTCCAGGCAGGGCCGTGGTCCCTGGGCCCACCAGACGCAGCAGACCGGGCTCCCCCAGCCGATCCAACGCCACCTCTCCCAGCCGGACACCCTCGGCGCCCCTCCCCTCACTCCACACGATGACGCCAGAACAACGACAGGCGAGGCCGCCGCCAGACCGCCCTCGGTGCTTCCTCTGCGGGCGCAGCTCCGGGCAGGACCGTGGTCCCTGGGCCCACAGGACACGGCAGACCGGGCTCCCCCAGCCGATCCAACGCCAGCTCTCCCAGCCGGACACCCTCGGCGCCCCTCCCCTCACTCCACACGACGACGCCAGAACAACGACAGGCGAGGCCGCCGCCAGACCACCCTCGGTGCTTCCTCTACGGGCGCAGCTCCGGGCAGGACCGTGGTCCCTGGGCCCACCAGACGCGGCAGACCGGGCTCCCCCAGCCGATCCAACGCCAGCTCTCCCAGCCGGACACCCTCGACGCCCCTCCCCGCACTCCACACGACGACGCCAGAACAACGACAGGCGAGGCCGCCGCCAGACCACCCTCGGTGCTTCCCGGGTGCAGCTCCGGGCAGGGCCGTGGACCCTGGGCCCGCCAGACGCGGCAGACCGGGCTCCCCCAGCCGATCCAATGCCACCTCTCC
>NW_026611433.1:27500-30610 GCF_029633865.1 Lampris incognitus
CGGCTGGCGACTCCACATGTATCGGAGGAGGCATGTGGTAGTCTGCAGGAGGCGGAGCAGAGACCCGGACGGCTCGGAAGAGTGGGGGTAATTGGCCGGGTACAATTAGGAAGAAAAGGAGGGGGGGGGGTTTAAGGTAGGTGGCAGTAAAAAAAAAAAGATGGCTGGATAGGTGGAGAGCTGGATCGATTGATAGATGAGGGAGAGAAAAGTAACCTGCCCTCTCCTCTCCGGGTACAATGGAATTGCCCTTGAGCAAGGCACTTCTCCCCAACTTTTTCAGCAGAGCAACCTGTTCACCAGCCGCCACGCCAAGAGGCGGCTGGTGAACATATCCGGTTTAGAAAGTGTGTTTGGGTCGGCTTGGTGGGTGACACGAGGTCGTGTTTCAGCTTGATGGGTTCGGTCAGAATGAGGCTGCGTTTCGCTCAAGTCCGGAAGAGCCTCGCCGTGGGAGCGCGGGTTCAAATAAAGCACAAGGACGCTTTCATCGTAAGCCTTCCCGAAGAATTAGGGGTTGAGAAAGACGGATGGCTGCCGTGTGGGGGAGGGGGGGGGTAGAGGAACGGAAACGGCGTGATGTATGACGACGTGTGGCGGCGTTGGCTCTGGTGCTGCGGTATCTGGGATCTGCATCCCAGCGGTCTCTCGGGGGGGATGTATGGAGACATCAGCCGTCCTAGCAGGCCACTGGTCCTCAGAGAGACGTGGACCATCAGAACTGCTTCCCCCAGCACTTAACCCGACAGACCTCTCTGACCATATATCACCTGAGACGCCCCCCCCCCATACACACACACACTAGGCTCACCAGCCTGCATGTAAAGACTTAAATAGGCCTCCAGTGCCTCCACATGGCAGTTTCCATCTCTCTCTCTCTCTCTCTCTCTCTCTCTCTCTCTCTCTCTCTCTCTCTCTCTCTCTCTCTCTCTCTCTCTCTCCCTTCCTTCGCTCGCCCCCTCGTTCTGTATCACTCTGTCTCTCTTGCTGTTTCACTCCCTTCCTCACATCTCCCTCTCCCTCCCTCTCCCTCCCTCTCTCTCCCCCTCCCTCTCCCTCCCCTCTCTCTCTCCCTCCCTCTCTCTGTCTCTCTCTCCCCCTCCCTCCCTCCCTCTCCCTCTCTCTCTCCCTCCCTCTCTCTCCCTCCCTCTCTCTGTCTCTCTCTCCCCCTCCCTCTCCCTCTCCCTCCCTCTCTCTCCCCCTCCCTCTCTCTGTCTCTCTCTCCCCCTCCCTCCCTCTCCCTCTCTCTCTCCCTCCCTCTCTCTCCCCCTCCCTCTCTCTGTCTCTCTCTCCCCCTCCCTCCCTCTCCCTCTCTCTCTCCCTCCCTCTCTCTCCCTCTCTCTCCCCTTCCCTCTCCCTCTCTCTGTCCCTCTCTCTCTCCCTCCCTCCCTCTCCCTCCCTCTCCCTCCCCTTCCCTCTCCCTCTCTCTGTCCCTCTCTCTCTCTCCCTCCCTCTCTCTGTCTCTCTCCCTCTCCCTCTCTCTCCCCCTCCCTCTCTCTCTCTCCCTCCCTCCCTCTCTCTGTCTCTCTCCCCCTCCCTCTCCCTCCCTCTCTCTGTCCCTCTCTCTCCCCCCTCCCTCTCCCTCTCTCTGTCCCTCCCTCTCCTCCTCCCTCTCACAGGGTCAGTGAGTTCATGCTCCCTTTTTCTCCCCCCCATTTGTATCTGTCGTTCCATTCTTTTTTCCCCCCAACCTCACCTTCTCACCGAGAGAGAGAGAGAGAGAGAGAGAGAGAGAGAGAGAGAGAGAGAGAGAGAGAGAGAGAGAGAGAGAGAGAGAGAGAGAGAGAGGCCGGGGGGGGGGGCTCGAGAAAAGAGAGGGTGAGAGAGTCACCACCAGTAAAAGCAGCACAACAGATTCAGTCCTTGTCTTCCAGCCTCCATTCGTCCACGCAGCAGAATGTGTTGCATGATTTCTATTTATTCGGGGTTTTATGATTGTATTTATTTAAAAAGGGCTGTAGTGATTTTTGCATCCATTAAAAGTGTGAGAAACGGGTTTGTCCTTCTGTGATTCTTGAATAAAACACCTGCCATTCAGTTCACTGAACCACGTGTACATGTGTATGTTGCCGCTACGGACACGTGACAGGTTATTGATGATGATGATGATGATGATGATGATGATTATTATTGTGGGTGTGTAGTGTCTGAAACTCGTACCTAGACTGTATTGCAGCATTCACAGGTGTGAGACATGACTGAGCTGTTAACATTCAACCTTAACCACTACTGCGGTGTTCTGACCTGTGTAGCACACATCCATGGCCCAAGGCAATGTCTCTCCCTCTCTCTCTCCCTCTCTCCCCCTCTCTCTCTCTCTCTCTCTCCCCCTCTCTCTCTCTCTCTCTGTCCTGTTTGACTGTGCTTATCCGTAGTTGTCTTCCCAAACTCTGCATCAGTAAATGAGCAGTTTCCATGACAGGAAGCTCCATATGACAGTCATGACAGCAGCTTGTGTTTATACGAGGGTTCGTCCTATAGAAACTATACTAGTTTATAGGAGTGTTCGTCTTATAGAAACTATACTAGTTTATAGGAGGGTTCGTCTTATAGAAACTATACTAGTTTATAGGAGGGTTCGTCCTATAGAAACTATACTAGTTTATAGGAGGGGTCGTCCTATAGAAACTATACTAGTTTATACGAGGGTTCGTCCTATAGAAACTATACTAGTTTATAGGAGTGTTCGTCCTATAGAAACTATACTAGTTTATAGGAGGGTTTGTCTTATAGAAACTATACTAGTTTATACGAGGGTTTGTCTTATAGAAACTATACTAGTTTATAGGAGGGTTCGTCCTATAGAAACTATACTAGTTTATAGGAGGGTTCGTCCTATAGAAACTATACTAGTTTATAGGAGGGGTCGTCTTATAGAAACTATACTAGTTTATAGGAGGGGTCGTCCTATAGAAACTATACTAGTTTATAGGAGGGGTCGTCCTATAGAAACTATACTAGTTTATAGGAGGGTTCGTCCTATAGAAACTATACTAGTTTATAGGAGGGTTCGTCTTATAGAAACTATACTAGTTTATAGGAGGGGTCGTCTTATAGAAACTATACTAGTTTATAGGAGGGTTCGTCTTATAGAAACTATACTAGTTTAT
>NW_026611434.1:0-5000 GCF_029633865.1 Lampris incognitus
TCTCTCTCTCTCTCTGTCTCTCTGTCTCCGTCTTGCTGCCTTCCCCTCCAACAGCGTCGGTTATGTCCTCTCTCTCTCTCTCTCTGTCTCTCTCTCTCTCTGTCTCTCTCTCTCTCTCTCTCTCTGTCTCCGTCTTGCTGCCTTCCCCTCCAACAGCGTCGGTGACGTCCTCTGTCTCTCGCCGCCCTCTCCGCCTCTCCTGGACCCGCCTGGCCTGCTCCCTGACACCAGGAGCTGGGGGGAGCTCGCTGGTTTTAAGCCTGGGAATTCTCCAGATTCCCGGCAGCATAGCGGCCATGCTCCCGGGCGTCCTGCAGCTTGTTAAGGGGGATGCCAGGCGTGGTTCCGCCCGGCTACATTTCCGCGCGGGCCGGATGCCTGGCACACTGGCGCGCTAAACACACAGCAAGGTGGCCATAGATCGCATAGTTGCGTTGCACTTGCATGTGATGAAAGAAAACATTCATTAACATATCTCCTTTACACCTCTGCCACGCGCGGGCGGCTGAGCGGGCGGCGCGTGTGTCTCGTGCGCGCGCGCGCGCGGGGGGGGGGCGCGCTCGTGTGCACAAATTGCCCAGACAATCAGCCCGTGGCGAAGGATTAAGATCCGATCGGCGGATGACGGATAACAAAATCCCACGTTCGGAAAAGGACGGCTGCTGCGCAACGAACCCTAACCCCACCCTCCCCTCCCCCCTCCGCTGAGAACAGCCATCTATTTATCAATCAGCCAGTCAATCAACTTATCGATCTAGCCACGTGGGACTCCTTGGAGCCTCAGCTTTGATTGGAAGCAGTTCGGCTGCTGTGTCCTCAGCAGCCATGACAGCTGCGTGTGTCGGCGAGGTGTGTGAAGAAAGGGTGGTGAGGTGTGGTGGTGGTAACGTGTCGGACTGATGCGGATGCGGATGCGGAGGACTCGCCGGAAGCCGGTTCACCCCTGCTGCCGGGCACCTTGTGTACGCAGGGCCGGTACAGCCAACACCTCACCCGCTCGCTGGCCTTTTAAAGAACTCGGTGTGATCGTTGTGTTGTGTTTTTGTGTTCCGTCCATCGGTGTTTGTGTGGTGAGCGGGCGCTACTGCTGCCCCTGCTGCTGCAGCAGTTGCCCCGCGGGGTGAATACAGATGCCCCGGATCCTTGCAAGCGCATGCAACACGTTGATATTCTGCCTCTTCTGCAAACAACACTCCCCGAGTGTACACAACAGATGACCAGATGGAAGGGTGAGGATGAGGAGGAGGATGAAGATGATGGAGGGCTTCCTGGTTAAGTATCCCCCTTCCTTATGTGCAGCCGCGGGTTAGCGGGGCTGCGTGCGTGCGTGCGTTCGGTACTTGACCGCTTGCTGATCAGTGTGCAAGCAGCGTGCAGCCGTGTCCTGCACGCGCTGCTGTGTGTGTCCGTTCTTGCCATGTCTGCCAGCTCTACGACTCCGTGCGTGCGCGTGTGCGTGTGCGTGCGTGTTGTACGTACCACACTCTTGTCTGCTGTTCGCCTCCTTTCCAAGTATGGTCACTATGAGGCAGGGCTGTCGCTTAGGGGCCTTTGCTGGAAATTAACGAGCGACAGCCAAGGGCAAAAAAGACGAGACAGCTGGCCCTGTCACCACCCGGCACAGGAGCGGGGCACAGAGGGCCACGCGGGAGGGGGGCAAGAAGGCAGGAGAGTAGAAAGGAAGAGTCCGAGCACAAGGAAAGCACTACTGTTATCTCATGATTTTTTTTGGGGGGGGGGGCACATCTTTCAAAAATAAGTCATCTTCAAGATGCGGAACTGCTATGGTGGCTGTAGCGGACGTGCTCTGGCAAAGTTCGACAGGTCAAAGGATTTATTCGCCCCCTCCCCCAATTGTATCCAGTCTTCCGAGCCGTCCCGGTCTCTGCTCCACCCCCTCTGCCGATCCGGGGAGGGCTGCAGACTACCACATGCCTCCTCCCATACACGTGGAGTCGCCAGCCGCTTCTTTTCACCTGACAGTGAGGAGTTTCACCAGGGGGACGTAGCACGGGGGAGGATCACGTTATTCTCCCCCGACCGATCGACCAGAGGAGGCGCTAGTGCAGCGACCAGGACACATACCCACATCCGGCTTCCCACCCGCAGACACAGCCAGTTGTGTCTGTAGGGACGCCCCCCCCAAGCTGGAGGTAACACGGGGATTCGAACCGGCGATCCCCGTGTTGGTAGGCAACGGAATAGACCGCCACGCCACCCGGACGCCCCCTTTTTCAGTCTATCGTGAATTTAAAACATCTTGCTTCGACTTTAGGAATATAACACAACCAGTAGCGCGCAGCAGACAAATCCCGAGATTCCTGCTTTCTCTATTTCCGAGCTCTACTTCCGGTCCCCTGCATCTGAGGTCCGGAGGCACCGTGAGACGTGAGCTAGGAGGGCCACCGCACAGACGGGCGGAAAGCAGCGTGACGCGGGCGCCCCCTCTTCACAGAAATGAGATGACATCGTGCGTGTCATGTGATGGCCTCTCCACTAGGGGCCTCGGACCTCAGCCGTGACGCAGACAGCTCCGGCTTGTTGTGAAATGTTAGCCACCGGCGAGCTCGGGCCACGGGCAAGAGGTCGCCTCGATGGTTTGGCACACGTTAACCAATGAGCCGCGTCTGGGACTTCGGCCTAAGCCCCGCCCATGTTGTGTATCTGAAGAATGTTCGAGTATGGCAACAAGTCCATATCTGTACACCCAGCCCTATGCAGTCTCTCTCTCTCTCTCTCTCTCTCTCTCTCTCTCTCTCTCTCTCTCTCTCTCTCTCTCTCTCTCTCTCGTTCTGTTTTCCTTTGGCCTATAAATAGGTCACAAGTGTGACCGCTCCACCACCCAGCCCAAATTCTTCCCCCTCCACTAGCCCGCCATTACTCATCATCCCCAGTTCTAAATCCATCAGGGCACGGTTCCACGTGTCTGTATTAGGGAAACCTTCTGACAACATCAGCGGCGCTGCGCGTCCTTCCCGGCACAACTATTCACATCCCCACCTCGGAGACGGGCCACCAAGGCCACGGGGCGCAAAATACACACTTGGTCGGTTTTGCAAAGCGTTGCTGCCGTTACCGAGCGCGAAGGTGTCCCGTTGTGTTGTGGCTGGTGAGGGACACGGTTCCCCGTGGTTCTGGGGTTAATCGGGACAAACAGTGTTTTCGCTGTTCCCTGTAAATATTTTAAAATCTTGAGATCAATAAAAACTCCCTTTCCTTGCTGTAGTATCTAGTCGCAGAGCCTGGGGTTTGGTCAGTGTGTTGGGAAAAGGGTACTGTACAAATCCCAAACCGAGAGGGTGCCAGCTTTTATTCCTCGTTAGTGTGAAAGGTATTAATATATGCACTGTGTGAAACCGCTCCTCCGTTCTTGTTTGTTGGTTTTCCCTCTTCAGCAGGAGTGTCAGACTCCGGGCCTCGAGGGCCGCAGAGCCTGCAGGTATTTGTTGCACCCATGCACTACACCGCCTGATTAAACTAGTTCCTTTCCCTCCTTGATCCAGGAGCTGAGCTAATTAGTGAAATCAGGTGGTGCAGTGCACGGTTGCAACAAATACCTGCAGACACTGCGGCCCTCGAGGCCTGGAGTTTGACACCCCTGCTCTTCAGCTTTGGACTTGCTAAATGAGTTGGGATTTAAACCGTCCTTGGTCAGGACCAGGGCAGGGGCAGGGCTGGACGCGGGCTAACGTGAAGGCAACTGAAGCAGCTTCAGATGAAACCTGAAACGAGCGCTGCGATGTAGTGGTACACTGAATCCATCCCCTGCTTTCAACCCAGTCTATCGTACAGGAGCAGTGGGCAGCTGCAGCACCTGGGGACCAGCTCCAGGTCTTCTTGCCATTGCCTTGCTCAGGGGCTGATTTCGCTTCACCACAATGTAGCGAATTCGGGTTCAGCCGGGAACCGCCGCAGCCGGGACGCGAACCCGGGTCTCCCGCACCACGGGCGACTACGTTAACCAGCCGAGTAAAGGGTCCGAGCCGTTAGCCAAGGGCTAGCGAGTCATTCATGGTCGTTACACTACCCCCCTCCTTCGGGAAGCGTGCCCCCGTGCTTCAGCATATCAGCTCCCTCTCGCCATCCCACTTCTGACACCAATGTAGCGAATTCGGGTTCAGCCGGGAACCGCCGCAGCCGGGACGCGAACCCGGGTCTCCCGCACCACGGGCGACTACGTTAACCAGTCGACTAAAGGGTCCGACCCGTTAGCTAAGGGCTAGCGAGTCATTCATGGTCGTTACACTCTCACGCGCGTGCCTTTTTTGATGGCGGAGGAAACCCACGCGGACACGGGGAGAAGGTGCAAACTCAAGGACTTGGGACGGCACGGGGTGCGAACCCAGGACCTTCGTGCTGTGAGGAGGCCACAGTGCTAACCGCTGGACCACCATGCCGCTGACCAGTCCAGGAACACCAAGTTTATATCTATACCTGCAACCACAAACCCCTTTCCAAGGGACACCTTTATTAAGCCCAGACTCCCGAGCTAGTCTGGGCTTAATAAAGATGTGCCCCTTGTTTTACTGTCAGGCTATTGATATCCACCACCACCCACTCTCTTTGGAGGACGTCTTTATATAAACTATATAAATATCCATACTAGTATACAGCCATTGCACTTTTTTTTTCAAGTTTGGCTGAGCATACTTACATTTACCCCCACCCCCACCACCTCTCTTCAGAGGGCGTCTTTATTATGCTTTTTTCCCCATTTTATACTAAGGACAGATAAACAGGCATTATTGCTTTCCCACATTCGAAAATGTCACCGTAAAGTACCACTTTATATTGTTCTTTTTATACTTTAGTGTCTTTGTCATCACAAATCCTGGAAGGCATGGGGGGGGGGGAGGAGTGCTGCCTCCCACATCACCCAGTTATCCCGCAGTGTAATCCAGTTTTGTTGGGCAAAATCCGCTGATAGAGTCATCCATGTCAGTCGTCCGTGTCAGGCCTTTGGCTAACTGAGTTCTCAGATGCCGAAATAACCGAGCTCG
>NW_026611434.1:10000-30562 GCF_029633865.1 Lampris incognitus
CGTCTTGGGTAATCACATGGTATAACGTCTCCGTCTTGGGTAATCACACGGTATAACGTCTCCGTCTTGGGTAATCACATGGTATAACGTCTCCGTCTTGTGTAATCACATGGTATAACGTCTCCATCTTGTGTAATCACACGGTATAACGTCTCCGTCTTGGATAATCACATGATATAACGTCTCCGTCTTGGATAATTACATGGTATAACGTCTCCGTCTTGTGTAATCACACGGTATAACGTCTCCGTCTTGGATAATTACATGGTATAACGTCTCCGTCTTGTGTAATCACATGGTATAACGTCTCCGTCTTGTGTAATCACATGGTATAACGTCTCCGTCTTGTGTAATCACATGGTATAACGTCTCCGTCTTGGGTAATCACATGGTATAACGTCTCCGTCTTGGGTAATCACAAGGTATAACGTCTCCGTCTTGCGTAATCACATGGTATAACGTCTCCGTCTTGGGTAATCACACGGTATAACGTCTCCGTCTTGCGTAATCACATGGTATAACGTCTCCATCTTGTGTAATCACAAGGTATAACGTCTCTGTCTTGTGTAATTACATGGTATAACGTCTCCGTCTTGTGTAATTACATGGTATAACGTCTCCGTCTTGTGTAATTACATGGTATAACGTCTCCGTCTTGTGTAATCACACGGTATAACGTCTCCGTCTTGTGTAATCACATGGTATAACGTCTCCGTCTTGGGTAATCACATGGTATAACGTCTCCGTCTTGGGTAATCACATGGTATAACGTCTCTGTCTTGTGTAATCACACGGTATAACGTCTCCGTCTTGGGTAATCACATGGTATAACGTCTCCGTCTTGTGTAATTACATGGTATAACGTCTCTGTCTTGGGTAATCACATGGTATAACGTCTCCGTCTTGTGTAATCACACGGTATAACGTCTCCGACTTGTGTAATCACAAGGTATAACGTCTCCGTCTTGTGTAATCACATGGTATAACGTCTCCGTCTTGTGTAATCACACGGTATAACGTCTCCGTCTTGTGTAATCACACGGTATAACGTCTCCGTCTTGCGTAATCCCATGGTATAACGTCTCCGTCTTGGGTAATCACATGGTATAACGTCTCCGTCTTGGGTAATCACATGGTATAACGTCTCCGTCTTGGGTAATCACATGGTATAACGTCTCTGTCTTGTGTAATCACAAGGTATAACGTCTCCGTCTTGTGTAATCACACGGTATAACGTCTCCGTCTTGTATAATTACATGGTATAACGTCTCCGTCTTGTGTAATCACATGGTATAACGTCTCCGTCTTGTGTAATCACATGGTATAACGTCTCCGTCTTGTGTAATCACATGGTATAACGTCTCCGTCTTGTGTAATCACATGGTATAACGTCTCCGTCTTGGGTAATTACATGGTATAACGTCTCCGTCTTGGGTAATCACATGGTATAACGTCTCCGTCTTGTGTAATTACATGGTATAACGTCTCCGTCTTGGGTAATCACATGGTATAACGTCTCCGTCTTGTGTAATCACAAGGTATAACGTCTCCGTCTTGTGTAATCACATGGTATAACGTCTCCGTCTTGGGTAATTACATGGTATAACGTCTCCGTCTTGGGTAATCACATGGTATAACGTCTCCGTCTTGGGTAATCACATGGTATAACGTCTCCGTCTTGGGTAATTACATGGTATAACGTCTCCGTCTTGTGTAATCACATGGTATAACGTCTCCGTCTTGGGTAATCACACGGTATAACGTCTCCGTCTTGTGTAATCACATGGTATAACGTCTCCGTCTTGGGTAATAACATGGTATAACGTCTCCGTCTTGGGTAATCACATGGTATAACGTCTCCGTCTTGGGTAATCACATGGTATAACGTCTCCGTCTTGTGTAATCACGGCGCTTTGATGAGCCTATGTGGTACCTGGATGGCTGCGTCCAACATATCAGAACACGACATTGGCAAAAGCCAGATCTAGACATCTGTCATACGTGGTTGCTTGTATTCATTAAATGACCTAAAGATCAGCTAAACTACTGGAACTTTTGTTGTTGTTGAGTGTGGGTTCTCCAGTACATTTAGTAAAGTTTTAAGTGGCATATTCACCTGTTCAGAACCCCTTGGCCCTGGCTAAGTTCTAATGCCATGCTAACACCAGCTCTCCTAGAAACATATGCCAAAAGTAAATAAACAAACAAATAAACAAATACACAAATATGTATACTTATATTTAAACTTATAGATAGACCAAAGACACGAATACATAAATATGTCTCTTACTTGTCAAGCATCACAGCCTCTTATCCAAATCATCCCTTCATTGGACGCAGCCTTCTGCAAGTACCTGAAAATCAGGACTTTTCTCCTGACAGTCCTCAGGTCAGAGAGCTGTCTGCCGGACAGACATGTCTTCCCATGCGTAGTAAAGGTATCTCTACTAATAGAAAAGCTGTTCTCCTTTGTATGGTGCAAAAACTCCTTCCTCAAGTTTCCATGAATAATAACTACAGTGAAAAGTAAATAACAAATAAAGAGGAGGTGAAAGCTGGTTAGAACGAAAGAAAGAAAGAAGAATGCCTTAATGTAATGGGTGGAGGCATGTCTTTTGACTGGGGATAATGGCTTTAGATAGAAAAGGTAGTGGAATAAGGGACATAACGGACAGTGGAGTGGCAGGAGTGCGTACGGAGGCAAGGACAAGCGTACTTGGGTCACACAAGCACGTTAGATCCATACAGACCACCACGCTGCTCCGCTACTACTTGAAGTTCACTTTGTATGCATGCACTGATTCGTGTATTGCAGTACCTGTGGTATTACTACCTCACTACAGCATAAGTAACCACGGGTCCACCCACGTGCTTCCGCAGGAGCCTGCTGCGCCACGCCTGGCTGGACTGGGACCGAACAAACTTGCTACACAGCTCGAAGCATCCATGATTCACGCCACTGGACGCAAGGTGCGTCATTATGTTGTTTTGTTTTTGATCATCTTTTTGACCTTAGTCGTGTTTTAAACAAGTGCCACGTGTAAGCTTGTTATACCGCAATACGAGGTCTAGAGCCGGAAGCTGCAGATGTTGTTCAGTAAAGCACAAATATAACACGTCCATGTGCCATAAGTAGCACCCAGACAATTTCAGTATTCTACTGCAACACAGTGTTATGGTCTAGAGACCAAAACCAGTCTATCAAAATGCAAAAACAGATGTGGGTCATTTTTGTGAATGAATGCATACAGACACAATGAAGAAGCATCTCAACATAAAAGTAAACTTCAATTCAAACACATTAATCCATTTGTTACAACACACGTGCGTCGTGTTGCTGCCTACGTTGCCCAGGCGGGCAGCAGAACAGCGATGGTTGGGGCGGTCAGGGTTGGTCCCTTGTCCCTGGGCACAATGGCACACTGGTAGGACCTGGGATCTTGATGGTTGCCGGTCAAGGCCCAGCCAGCATCGCAGTGAGTTTTGGGATTTGAACCGACAGCCCCTTTGTTATGGCTCACTCCTCTTATCTGCTGCCCCACCAAGAAATGCCCCTCTGTTAAGACATCCCAACTGGGACTGGTTGTCGGTGTTTTCATTCAACTCAAACCATCCATCCGTCCACCCGTTATCCAAACCGCTTATCCCAATCGGGGTCGCGGGAATGCTGGAGCCTATCCCAGCAGTCATTGGGCGGCAGGCGGGGAGACGCCCTGGACAGGCCGCCAGTCCATCACAGCGCCGACACACACCCATTCATTCCTAGGGACAATTTAGTACGGCCGATTCAGCGGCCCTACATGTCTTTGGACTGTGGGAGGAAACCGGAGCACCCGGAGGAAACCCACGCAGAGACGGGGAGAACATGCAAACTCCACACAGAGGACGACCCGGGACGATCCCCAAGGTTGGACTACCCCGGGGCTCGAACCCAGGACCTTCTTGCTGTGAGGCGACCGCGCTAACCACCGTGCCACCCTCAACTCAAACCAGGTCTTATCAAATCACGTATGCGCAACAACATTATCACCCAGTCCCACGGAGTGAAAAAAGGGGGTTTTGGTGCCTTCAGGTAAAGAAGGTGAACAACTAGAGAGGCAACCACAGTCAAATTCAACTGACAGCCGACAAGACCAATATGGCGCTGTGCAAGCCAAAACGAAAAGAAGCTGTTAGAGGGCAAGGATGACGGATTTTACCATACAAGAAACAGAAAGACTCGATACACAGGGGAATGAATAATGGTGAAAATCCTTAAAGCTTGTGACGTAAACTTCACAGCGCTATCAGCAAACCTTCCGAGACCACCAGAGCGACAGCCATCACGCCGGATGGAGGAACGAGATTTTTCGAAGTAATCGCAGGTGTACTGCAAGGAGATACCCTAGCCCCGTACATCTTCGCTATAGTACTTGACTATGTCATGCGCAGAACTACCAGCGGCAAAGAAGAGCTATATCTAGGCTTCCAACTACACAAGCGGAAGGGTCGACGTGTCGCACCAATCACAATTACTGGCCTCGACTTTGCCGATGATCTTGCACTCCTTACGGAAAAAATAAGCACGCACAAGAAATACTCACGCGCCGAGCAAATGATGCTGGAAAAGTAGGACTGCATTGCAATGCAAAGAAAACAGAATTGCGAGCGTATAACCAAGAAGAAGCAGTGATCGTAAACGCTGAAGACGGCACTACAATAAAGGAAGTAAATGACTTTAAATACCTTGGAGCACCGACCGAAAGTACAGAAAAGGACTCTGCCGTAAGGAACGCACTTGCCCGGAGCGCGTGCCATAAGTTGAGAAGAATGTGGACCTCCACGCTGTCGAGAAAGATACAAGCTGGACTTTCTGTGGTAACTGTTGAAACAGAGACCACAAAGTCTCTAGAGAAACAGGTAGTAGACGGGTGCTTAGAATGGCTGTCGATGTGTCGTGGAAGAGACGTCCGACAGATGTGCAGCTACACGAAGAGCTCCCTGTTGTAACGAGCATGGATAAGAAGACACGCTGGCCGCTGGCTCGCGGGTCTGACCCTTTAGTCGAGCGGTTAGCGATGCCTCCTGCGGTGCGGGCGATACGGGTTCGCGTCCCGGCCGCGGCACTTCCTGTGGTTGCGTTGTTCCCCCGAATTCGCTACACTATGGTGTCCACAAATGTGCACCACAGAAGGATGCGTCTCGCAGTCCACTGCTTGCGTCGGTGATGAAGCTGCCAACAAACTCGTGCTCTGGCAACCACCCGATGGAAAAAAACTCAACGTGGTAGAAGAAGAAGAATCAGTTATGTGGACAACCTGTTAAGGGACACAGGGGTGGAGAACGTACAGGAGCTAAAAACGACCATGGAAGAGCGGGATAGTTGGAAACGCCGTGTGGACGCAGTTATGGGGCGTCCTGATGGACGACCTGGGTGAGGAGGTTTTTCTACCTGTCATGGTTCACTGTAACTTCTGTCATCTCATTCACTCAAACTACCGTCTATCAGAATCGCTACAGTTTATCTCACGCGGGAATGATGGTTATATCATTGTTGTAACAGCACACATGCTTTTGCTGTTGTTGTTCCTCTTCATTCTCCCTCCCCTCTTCCTCTCCCTCTCACTCTTTTTATGTCATGTCTATCCCTTCCAACCCTTTCCTTACTTAAACAGCCACGCCTCGCCTCGTATTGCCAAGGTTATAAATGTCCTGGCGTCCTGACACACACACACACACACACACACAAACACAAATACACCTCTCATGACATCATTGGCAACCAGAGATGGATGACATCACGACAGTTGGTTTCCAGATTGGACCCTGAGACTAAGCGACACAAACAAGTAAAGTAAACTGGGATGCTAACCTCTCCATGGACGGCCATTCTACTCTCTGTGCAACCCTTAACTTGAGCTGAAAAGGTTTCACGTTTATCCACACGACCACAGTGCGTATACACTGTGTAACGCACTTGCATCATATAATTAACATAATGAGGCTGCTTGCGTTACACAACTGACTCCATCATCCACCATCAGTGGCCGTAGAGTTACTGGTACTCCATTACTTGCATCTAAGTAGGTTCTTGAAGAATTTCTACTCAATTAAGTAGCTTTTCAAGACAGTACTTTTCCTCTCACAGATTTTTATAAAGTTGACCATATTCTCGTTTTAATAAAGTCTACCCGAGGGAAGCGCGTGGTTTTGAGTCCATGCACATACCCAGCAAAACCGGAAATGGTTCGAAGTTGTTAAAACTGCAATTTAGGTTTAATCCGATTTTGTCTCTGATTCGCTTTATGTCAACTTTTGGACGTCCATGCACTACCCCCCTCCTTCGGGAAGCGCGTCCCCGCGCTTAAGCATATCAGCTCCTTCACGCCTCAGGGCGCCTACGCTTCCGGTGGCCTTACGGTCGCTCCATCCCACTTCTGACACCAACGTAGAGAATTCGGGGGACAACGCAACCACAGGAACTGCCGCGGCCGGGAAGCGAACCCGTATCGCCCGCACCGCAGGAGACATCGCTAACCGCTCGACTAAAGGGTCAGGCCCGCCAGCCAGCGGCCAGCGTGTCTTCTTATCCATGCACGTTACACTATGGAAGGATCAAGAGTTACATCACTGATCATCAGACTATTGTGATCCCTTTTTGATAGTCCGATTTGGACTCAGACTAAAGATGCACTATACAAACAAACTGTTTTGTTTTATTTTTATTTTTTTAAATGGCATCATCTACCATCAACATTATCAGCAGGCATATGGGAATTTAGGTGTGTGTGGCTGTAGCCACTCCAAGCGCATTTTAGATGTGTCACGGCCCCCGGCCATGTCTCCCGTGTTTCCATGTGTTTCCCATGTCTGTGTGTCTGTGTGTCTGTGGTGTGGGCGTGGCCTCCTTCCCGGCGCTCTCCGGCTCCCCCCTGATTTGCTGTTCATCCCCCTGACCCGCTGTGACGACGCTGTTGCCCCTGGCGGCTTCTGAATGGGAGCAGGGCAGAGTGTCGGGCGGTCACTCGGGCTTTGTGTTGAGCGACGTCTCTCTCTGTCTTTCCCTTCACACGGGCCACCGCGCTCCGGTGCTGAAGCCGCTGCCTTGCTCACTTCTGTCAGAGTACGTGGCTCCCTTTTCTCCACGTTTCCCCCATTTCCGCCTGGGTCCTTGTCAGCGTCAGTCCAGGTCCCAGCTTCACTGCGGTGCGTAAGCATAGTCTGTTAATTAGGCACACGTGAGGCTGATCGTTATTCAGTCCCCCTACTAACTGAGACGTGTGCTCTCCCCTGCCCCCTGCCTCGCTCCACTTCCACCCGACGCTAAACCATAACCCACTACCACATACCCCCACCGCCCGACCGAGGCCAGGGCAACATCCGGCCGTCGGCCACCACCATCTGCGCCCCTGGCCTATGGACCACCTTGAACTTAGAAGGCTGTAACGCTAGATACCACACCACGTGATCGGTGCGTTGGTCATGGGGTTGAGCCATTGGAGCAGGGCATGGTCCGGACGGTGGGTGAATGAGCTCCCCAAGAGGTACAAGTGGAGGGCGCCAATCACCCATCTGATGGCCTGACACTCCTTCTCCACGGTGCTGTACCTCCTCTCCCTCTACGCTAACTTCTGGCTGATGTACAGCACCGGGCAATCCACTCCTTCAACCTCCCAGGGCGGAACGGCCTCCAGCCCTCTGTCTGACACATCGGTCTTTAAGACAAAAGGGGGAGAGAAGTTAGGGGTGTGGAGCAGCGGCTCCCCACAGAGGGCCTGTTTAAAACGCCACCTGACACTGCTTCTTCCGCTGGACCGGATCTGAGGCACCCTTTGGGTGAGGTCAGTCAGGGGGTGGGGCTGAACCACCTGTAGCAACCTGCCAGTCCCAGGAACGCCCTCACTTGCTTTTTCGTCTCAGGCTTTGGGCTGGCCGCAATCTCCGCTTTCTTCTCTACCTGGGGACATACCAGCCCGTCTCCTAAGCGATACCCCAGATGTCGACCTTCCCACACTCTTATTCGGGTTGGCTGTGAGCCCCACCCGCCGCAAGGAGACGAGCACCGCCACCACCTACCGCATATGCTGCGGGTGGCCACAGCATGTCACAGCCCCTCTCCCTTGACACCTGCTGACCCCCCCTTCACCCCGGTACACCAGCTGGCCATCAAAGCAATCGCCCTCACCCTTAAAAGGCCTCCACTATGGACCAGTCTTCATTGGAACGTCGCCATTCATGGACTTCTGCCTGCCAGTCTACCTGCCACTGAGCCAACTCCTGCTCTACCCCCGAGATCGGTCACTTCAATAAAGACTTGATTTCTTCCCTTACCTGGTTGTCCCGTCTGCTTTTGGGTTCTTTCCAGATACGTGACACAGCACCCAGTCAAGAGGTGTTGACACGTGGCCGGGGCCCTGAAAAGCCCAAACTGGAGTGTCATGAAATGACCTTGGATAGACATTGAGCTTTGACACATCATTCACCTTGCAGTGGTCTATGCAGAATCGTATAGGCCAGTGGCGGCTGCTGACCAACATTTTTGGTGAAGCAACCACCCAACAACCCCCCCCCCCGCCCCGTATTATATTTTCAAAATATCGCTCACTGGTTTCAAATGGGCAGCCAGAATATCATCAGAGCGGGGAAACACTTCTCTCTGTAGTTTCCTCTATTATCGGACCTTTCACTCACATCATGCCCCCTAAATGCTGCTCCTGATCACCCAGTAATGACACAGAATCAATCAACCTTTTCACGGCTGCCTTCCTCAATCAGAGTATCGATCCTCACTTTTCCCAACAGACTCGATCGCACGGCTGCACTGACACGCCCCTTTGGTTTTTCTGACGCTTAACAGATCTGTCAACATTGCGCAGATCCTCAAATCCATCTCTTGCAAACTTTGAAGAACACCCATCTCCTGCAGCAGCACACTGAAACACCACGCACGTTCTCTGATTGGTTAGACGGGTGTCAATCATTCTGAGGTTGAGGAAGGACTGGGTGAAGCGCTGCTTCACTTGGTGGGCATCCAAACGCGTCATATACCACAACTGTCCAATCAACAACGTGTAAGCTACTACGTCACCTTAAGTTCACTTACATTGGGCTAGTGAAGCAGAACACTCCCCTGTGTCGCCTGAAGAGGGCGCTGTGTTGCGCAATACCCACGACACTTTTTTGTACAGTTACACATTTTTTTTAATTCACAGGGGAAATAGTCATTCTGTGGAGGTGTTGGCGTCTAAAAAGGATGTCTTATGTGATACGTGTGTTGTGCTTTTTGTTTGTTTGTTTTTTGGTGAAGCACTGCTTCACCTGTTGCCTTACAGAAACCTCCTCTGGTATAGACCCGTTGAACTTGCGCACGAAGACGATGGGGCTACACGGTCACTGCTACATGCCTCTGTTACCCCCACTTCCAGCGTGGCCTGCACTTCTCCGTCAGCAGTTTTGTGTCTTTTCGGGCAGCCGGTACAGCCGTGAGCGCACTGCCACGCCTGGAGATGGTCCTGTAGCGGAGGCAGATATCCCAGCGTGGGTGGGCACAGAGAACGTCGGGTGGGCCTAGCCCACCCAACGACCAGTCTGAAACGCATATGTTAACCAAAATAGGCCATTATAACTATACTAGCCTGGATGCAGAGGTGATGTTACAGGCACCACGACGAACATTAACAGCGTCGCATAGCGGCCACATAGTCACATGCACACTACTGCGGATGCAACAGCATCATTAATCAAGCGATTGGCTACAGGTACACACTCGGGCACCAACATAATCAGTAACGTTAAACAGGACACTCGAGCGCACGGGTGGCGTAGCGGTCTATTCCGCTGCCTACCAACACGGAGATTCCGGTTCGAATCCCCGTGTTACCTCCGGATTGGACGGGCGTCCCTACAGACACAATTGACCGTGTTTGCGGGTGGGAAGCCGGGTGTGGGTACGTGTCCTGGTCGCTGCACTAGCGCCTCCTCTGGACACACACTCATGTAGATTGATTTTAGCCTAATAATTCCTACAGTTCGCGTAGTGACATAGCTGACGTGGCCTGGTCCGTCAGGATCTCTCTCGGGATTCCGGCACGGGACATTAAACCGAACATTGTCACTGCAACACTTTTAGCTGAGAAGCTCTGCAATGGCACGGCTTCAGGATCGCGTGTTGCGTAATTCACTACGACTAGCACAAAGCGGTATCGAACGGGACCTCAGCTAATAGTAATGGGCGCAATTGCGCTTTTGGGGTAGCCGGTAGGCTTACCAAATGACATTCGCAGCCAGACCCGCACCACACACGTCACCGTGAATCCCTGGCCAGTAAAATCGAGCCACTCTCCCGTCGAGTGTTTTGTTATATCCGAGGTGACCTGCTGTGGGGTTGTGATGAGCTGGAAGATCAGTTCCTGGCGGGTTTTTGGGGCTAACAATTGAGTGTCTAAAGAGGGCAAAATGGGGATGAGTGAGTGCGGCGTTCAGGTGCAGCTGTTGGCCATCAGCGGTCATTACGTGTTCAAAGGCAAACCGCAGTGTATCATCCCATCTTTGTTTGAGGGAAACCACATCCGTTGGACAGACCACTGGAGCCACTGTGGACTTCCCCTTGTTTGGCTCAGATGAGCTCACGTCACGACTTAGTACAGCGCACCCTTCACACCTCCCTGGCTGTCGCTCTCACGGCCCCGCCGTCTCCCTAACCCCCCTGTCAAACTCCCGCCAATCTGAGCCTAATAAAAGGGGCCATGACAGGCGGGAACTAACCACGGCCTTGACTTTATGTTTTATAACCCTGATGTCTGATTCAGTGGTACCACCGGATACTTGTGAATATGACCCCATGCACACATCACATTTCCACGCACAACGCCTCCACAAATGTCCAAACCTGGCTTTGATGGATCAGGGTCTGCATGCAGGCTGTATCCAGAAAAGCCTGATGTGTACTCCCCCGAATATGCACTGGAATGCGGTATCGCCCATCTGGACTGGACAAAGGGGGCTGACGGGTCAAAAACCCGGACCACCTGTCCTACCTCCATTAATGGCACTCCTCCCACCACTGACCCAGCTTTCTGCACCGCCAGCACTCCTGTCCCAGCGTTTGAGGTGCCCCTTGTGGGTCCAGGATGGCAGAGGCTTAAGCTGGGCCCTGGGGATTAAGAAAGGGGACGGGGTGTAGGGGTTACCTGTTGCTGGGTGAAAGTGTGTGTGGGGGTGTGCTCCTATCATGTCTCCTCCTTGGGGCTGGGATTGGGCGGGCCACAGGCGCTGACATGGGGTCCTCGCCTCGTTGGTCCCAGGTGGGAAGGGTGCGGTGATCTTCCGCTTGTCCAGGCCCTCCGGACTGTGGCACTGGACCCAGTCGGCGGTCACAGGTGGTGGGCAGGTTACGAACTGTTGGAGGAGGTTGTCGATGTTATCGGAATCTGGACGCAGTCACCATCTTACCACATCGAGGAGCTGCATGGCCAGAATGAAGGGACGAGCATGATGAGGATCCTGAACTAGCAGCGATGTCCCTCTGGTGTGAGCCCCATGGCTTGGTAGTCTCCTTGGGAGGACGTCGGAAAGCTGTGCGCAACGGATTGCGCCTCCTTGGGCAGAAGGGAAAGTGCGTGCACAACCTCTTCCTCCTCTGAACACCCACACGTTGACGCTGTGGTCTCAAATATATTGAGGAAAGTCTCGGGGTCATGGGTCATGCGCCGATGGGTTGGTCCTGTGTTTCGCCTGAGTCCTCATCAGTGTCCGTCCAGGATCCAGCTTCACTGCGGTGTATAGGCATAGTTACTCTCTGGTTCCCCCACCTGTCTGTTTGCCTGCCTGCCTCGCCCAGCAGTGGCGTGGCCACGGGGGGGGGGGGGGTCCTCGAGATTCCTTCAAAACCGAGGAGAAAATGCCTGGGTATCGGTTGAGTAGGGTACGAATTTTTCGGCGAAATGCTGGAAGAAGATTACGTAAATGAATTACGAAAGTGCTCCCTTTATTGGAAGTCATTGTAATTGTGACGTGATGTGATGTGATGTAATGTGATGTGATGTGATGTGATGTAATGTGAGGTGATACATCAGTACTGGGTTGCTTTCATCACACAGACGTTGGAAGCAATGGAAGGTATTCACATTTTAATCCACAAAATGAGGTGTTTTAATCCACATAATGAGGTACTTTATTGATCTAAACTACGACAAATTGACCTCTTTGTGTGTCGGTACATACTGCGACATCTTAATATAGTCGTCCCCATTCAATTTACGTAGTACCACGTGACACATTTGTTGTGTTCTATGCATACACCAATAGGTGGCACCAATGTTATGAATGCCCTGTTGCGTTTAACAAATAGAGAAGAGAAGAAGAAAGGCTTGATCGTTACTACTGTGCTCCGCGCTTTACTTAGTTACTTATACTTAGTTACTTACTTATACACACACTGCTTACACAACACACATCCAAACATAGCAACACTGCAGAATTTCCGTTTTTAGAATAGAAATGTGCAAGTAAAAGAGGAACGAAGGAAGGGTTTTTCAACCTTTTTTTGCAATGGCTTCCAGTACACTTCGTGATCCTGCGACGGAAAATTTTGTAAATATCGACCAAGCACTCGCGCTTGGACCCATCCGACCTGTGATCGATTGCCCTGCTAAAAAGTATGGCAGTAGGGAACATAGGTTTCAGAAAAGTGGTACAGTACATATGACTGGCTGGAGCATTCTGTAGAAAGAGAGGCACTTTACTGCTGATACTGCAGGACTCTCGGGACTCTTGGTAAGTGACAGTTTTTTTATTTTGTTTACCGTCTCTTCTTTCTTCAAACTTTTCTTAATCTTTACGTGCAAAACCAGATGCACTCTTTTTTCTTTTTTATAAGAAACTCTATACAAGAACCCAGTACTGGGGAATAGGGAACACTTAAGAAACGCCAGTACACGGATTTTGAAACTTAGTATAGTAAGGGGCGTGTCCCCAAAAAAGGGCGTGTCCCCAGACCCCCTCATTTTTATGCCCCCCTCACACACACACACACACTTCCTTTACCCTGGCCACGCCGCTGTACTGCCAGACATGCTCACTTCCGCGTCCGTCAAGGCGGCACGGTGGCGCAGTGGTTAGCGCCGTCGCCTCCCAGTAAGAAGGTCCTTGGGTTTGAACCTCGGGCCAGCCGCCCAATGACTGCTGGGATAGGCTCCAGCGACCCTAGTTTTATATATGATTTAATTTAGTTTCCTTGCTACTTTCAACTATGCATTTTCCCTGCATATTAAACTTGCCCAGTAGAGGGCAACAGTAACGCTGCAGATAGTGGAAACTGTTACAGTGGTTACAGCAAAGAAGAAGAATGAAACTCGTGCTCAGCAGAGCTGGAGAACAAACGAATTCAACTACAAGAGACACAAAGTGAAAATATGAGATTTAAGAGCAAGTTAATGAGTTCTCTTTCAACAATGCACCTTTCAGCAAGTAATACAGCAACGTGTGTCGGAGTTCTTAGGAGGATTCCGTGAACTTATAATTATTTTCTCCGGTGAGTGTCTCACCTTAACTTCGCCATGTGCGTTGCTAGTGTAAACTACTAATAAGACACGTTAGCCCCTAGCTAGCTAACGGGTCTGACCCTTTAGCTGAGCGGTTAGTGGTGTCGCCTTGTGGTGCAGTACATCTCGTATCGAATCCCGCACCGGGCAAGAAAATAACCGGTTACATTGTGGCAGCGGTGGGATCCGGAAGTGTACAGATCCTCAGAAGTCTCTTCGGAGCGCGGGAATGACAAAGCGCGAGGGCGCGCTTCCGGGGAGGGTGACGACTGTAAACTACTAATAAGACACGTTAGCCCCTAGCTAACGGGTCTGACCCTTTAGCCGAGCGGTTAGCGATGTCGCCTTGTGGTGCAGCACACCTCGTGTCGAATCCCGCACCGGGTAAGAAAATAACCGGTTACACTATGGTTGAAAGTAAAGTTCCGAGTCACTATGCGGTCATGAATACGGATTATCGAGTGATGCTAATTCCACATCTGGTAATGTTTATGTTCTAAAGAGTAATTGAGTATTGACCTGCTATGCAGGTTGGTTTTTTTTTTGTTTTGTTTATGCGAGACATTGAGATGATCCAGTGGACCGCTAGCCATTGGACAGACGAGTGCGCAGCCGCGGAACGGAGGGCGGAAGTGCGGCATCTCGCCGCCAACACGAACTGTTCCGACTCCACGCTGTCTCCATGCCGTCACACAGATAAGCGCTTGAGATCTCACCACACTTTAAAAGCATGCTACCCGGGTAGAGGGACTTTGGGTTTTATTTTGGGTTTATTTGATCAGAGCTCCGAATAGGTACTTTTATTTTATATTTTTGGGCTACGCACGCATTTTGATTTACTGCAACTGAAAGGACATTGAAAAAGAAAGTGAGAAATCACAAGCAGTGTGTTGAATAGTTCATGTTTAATAAATGCCGGCTATTGTTCTGAGTTAAACTAAAAGAAGTGTTTTTGATTTTCATTGAGTCACTCCTCCTCGAAAAGGTCCCTAGATCCGGGGCATTTGAATATTGTGAACATATCTAGTCAGGTGCCCTGCCTTACAGATGGATGGATGGATGGATGGATAATGTTATAAAGCCGCTTGGTTGCTTGGACAGCTACGGGTGTCGCTGAGGTCTCAGAGGAGGTGGCAGAGCATGAAACATGGACGACACAGATGGACAGTTGCCTCACATGTTCAGGTTTCGGGAGGGTCAACGTTGCCACACAGGTGCACGAGAGCTACCGGACAGCTGTGCATCGTGGCAGTGATGAGTTGAGCAAGAGCCGTCACATTCTAGGCCGTCTTATTGACTGTGTGGAGTTTTGTGGCGTGTTCGAGTTAGCCTCGATGAAGGCTGTCTTACTGTGAGAGTGAAGGCCTTACTCAATTCTGTTTGATTAATGATAAAGCAGGTCTCTCTCTCTTTCTTCATATTGAAAGTTGTTTGTGCGGTAACACTTAACCACTTTCACACCACATGCCTCAGAAAACTTCTTGGCATAAAGTGGGATGACAAGATCCCTGACCCAGAGGTCCTCACTCGCTCAAGACTGCCGAGTATACACACCGTCCTCATGCAATCACAGCTTCGCTGGGCGGGCCGCGTAGTTCACATGCCAGACCACCGGCCCCCAAAGAAACTGTTGTATGGCGAACTCAAGCAAGACAAGCGCTCCCACGGTGGTCAAAATTAGCGTTTCAAGGACACCTTGAAGGTTTCGTTAAAGGTCTTCACCTTCAACTACGACACATGGGAACAGAAAGCTCTGAACAGAGGAGGGTGGCGTGCAGCTGTCCGAAATGGTGCAAACACATGTGATGAGGCTGCCAGTACTGCTGCAGCAGAGAGCTGCAGACAGGCCAGGAAAGACCGTGCCAGCAACCCTCCAGCTACTCCCACTATCCCATGCCCACACTGCCAAAGAGCATTCAGGGCGCAGACTGGACCAACCGGCCGTCTTTGCACCCACAGAAATCGGCCCCTACAGGACGACTAGATGGTCCTCATCACTGCGACGGACGAACAACTAACTTTGTGTGAGCAAGCTGATAGATGACAGTTTTTCTGTCAGTTGACCTCAGTGGATTTTTCAGTCATCGTAAAGCATAAATAATTTTATTCGAGACTTTTACAATGAAGTCCTGGATGTAGCTGTCCACAAATATGGCACAACTTATGGGGTTACCAGAAAGAAGAAATTGTACAATGCAATGTGACAATGTCAAGTTAGCCAGCTGACTAGCTGAGCTCATCACTCAACGTATCTGTCAAGAACCGTTGTATCCAGATGAACCTTCTTTGTTTGTTTGTTTCTTTTCTTTCTTGTCTTTCAACCCTCTTTGACTGACCAAGTGTGTCTGCTCCTGAAGCTGTGTCTTCAGTCCACGTTCTTCACTTACAGGGAGCAGTACTATAGGCAGAGGCATGGGTGTGCTATGGGTCCCCAGTTTCACCTGTAGTGGAACAAAGGCTCTGATGTCCTATCCAGGGACACCACCTAGCCATTGGTTCAGATTTGTGGACGACACCTGGGTTACAATTACATCTCAGGGCGTAGCACATTTCACCAACCACATTAACTCTGTGGACACCACATCAAGTTCACCAGGGAGGATGTGGAACATGGCAGGGTAGCCTTCTTACACTGTGAAATTACAGTTGGTGATGGGGGACATTTGATTGTTGATGTTTACCGTAAACCAACACATACTGATCAGTACTTAAGGTTTGACCCTCATCATCCACTGGAGCACAAACTAGGAGTCATCAGGATGCTGGACCACCGAGCTGACAACGTCCCCACCGACACAGCGGCCGGGGAAGGGGAGAAGTCCCACACTAAACAGGCCCTGGTTAAGTGTGGTTATCCTAACTGGGCATTTGTCAAAGCCAAGAAGACGCCCAAACAGTGCACCAGCCAATCGAAGAGAGGAGGTGGACAACAGCTGCCTAAGTGTAAACCAGTGGTGATTCTGTATGTGCACCAGAAGTTGGTCTACCCCAAGGATTGGGTCCCACGGCACAAACAGAGCAATATAGTGTACGCTGTTAAGTGCCAGAAGGATTGTCGTGACTTGTACATTGGGGAAATTAAACAGACACTGGTCAAGAGGATGACACAACACAGGAGAGCTAACACATCAGACCAGGACTCCACAGTCCACACCATCTACAGGCCAGTGGCCACTCTTTCAAGGACGAGGATGTGCACATCCTTGATAGGGAGGAACGCTGGTTTGAACAGGGAGTCAAAGAGGCCATCTATGTGAAGAGGGAACGACCATCCCTGAACCGAGGGGGGGCTAAGAGTACATCTGTCACCATCATACAATGCTGTGAGTGCAACTGTTCCCCAACCCTCTGCGAATAGTACACATGGCCATCGAAACTCTAGTTAATGGTCACGGTAATTTGCATATGATACTGGTCGTTGGTCTGGGTCATTATGCCACTTTATTGTTTCTAAGGGTGGGGACACCTGCAGTCACTGTATTGTTTATAAGGGTGGGGGTACCTGCAGTCACTGTATTGTTTATAAGGGTGGGGGTACCTGTAGTCACTGTATTGTTTATAAGGGTGGGGGTACGTGCAGTCACTGTATTGTTTATAAGGGTGGGGGCACCTGCAGTCACTGCATTGTTTATAAGGGTGGGGGCACCTGCAGTCACTGCATTGTTTATAAGGGTGGGGGCACCTGCAGTCACTGTATTGTTTATAAGGGTGGGGGCACCTGCAGTCACTGCATTGTTTATAAGGGTGGGGGCACCTGCAGTCACTGTATTGTTCATACGGGTGGGGACACCTGCAATCACTGTATTGTTTATAAGGGTGGGGGTACCTGCAGTCACTGTATTGTTTATAAGGGTGGGGGCACCTGCAGTCAGGTGAGACTGAAGAGGGCTCTTGGATGAGTGATGAAATGTTGCGTCCACATGAACTGATTCAAATTTGTGTGGCTAGTGCAACGATAATGTTTAGCTTTTTATTTTCAATCCTCAGTCCCGTCCTTCTTTCCACTGGTTTAAAAGACTCCAGCATTACTTTGGTTAAATTGGGTGGGGGAATGTTGTTAATCCTAGCAGGCCCTAAAACATACTATATTATACGTATTATGTTGAGTCAGAGGAGTTTTGTTCCCATTATGCGCAAAAGTCTGATCTCGCCAACAAGCAGGCCCTGAACCTTCAAGGTTCTCCGTTGTGACAGAAGTTGTTCTTTCAGTCCTCCAAATAATGAGTGATGAAAATGAATGGACATTCAGGCGCTCAATTCAGCACACTGCCCTTGCTAATCCGGTGCAGTGACAGATTCAAATGAATTCAAAATTAAATCCTCTTGAGTTGTGAAAGGGCAAAAATGGTCACAGACTAATTTTGACACCTTTTTTTTTTGAAAATGTGCCTGAGCGTGGAAACGGGACATTTTGTAAAACACTTCAATTGCTTTATTCTTTGTTTGTTTCTTTGTTGTTTGTTTCTTTCTTTGGTTGTTTGGTTCTTTCTTTCGTATCAAATAAAAAGGAAGCGTTTCTACTTTTCTATTAAATTGGACAACCGAATATATGTTTTTCAATGAAATAGTAATTCTGGAGCTCTGCTAGTAATAGATATGGATGTTTACCAGCAGAGGGCGCTGGGGCGTCGCCCCCTTCAAATATTAAGAGATGAAAATCTACTTAAACATGTTAACTATAATTTAGTTGTATAATGCAAATAATGATGAAATAAAGTGTTCTTCAGTCTGTGAGCGCCTGTCAGCAGCATTAAGTATTGGTTGCAGAGGGTGTTTGGTTGATTCCTGTCTGAGTACATACACTTCCTGTCTGAATACATACACTTCCTGTCTGAGTACATACACTTCCTGTCTGAATGCATACACTTCCTGTCTGAGTACATACACTTCCTGTCTGAATACATACACTTCCTGTCTGAATACATACACTTCCTGTCTGAGTACATACACTTCCGGTCGGAATACATACACTTCCTGTCTGAATACATATACTTCCTGGGTGAGGGGCGCCCTCAAACTTGTGGCGAGCACGTGACCTGAGGCTGCTGTCTGATTGGTTTCTTCAGGATTTCCATGGGGGGGCAGTTCTGTGCGCCCCAGACACGCCCACTTTTATTGGCAGTGAATTGGTATTGTTTTAATGTTTTTGCTCTAATGTGATTGGACAATTCTCGTGGCTGTCAATCATGTTCACACCCACCACCACGCCTCGTCTCGACCGTCAATTATCCACCGTCTACCGACCCTAATTAACTCTATAGGCTACATGGTCCTTCTGAATAACTGATTGTGTGGACAGTAAAGCAGCTGTCAGGTGTGCTGCCCCAAGGTAAGTTGCCCCCCCCCCAAAATAATGTTTATCACCAGCCGCCACTGATCTTCACTTCCTCACTTTGTTGAATTTCTGTGTAAATGTAAGTAAACAAGTACATGTTAGTAGCTAACTTATCTCTCACTCCCTCTCTCTCTCTCTCTCCCTGTCTCTCTCCCACTCTCCCTCCCCCTACTCTCTCTCTCTCCCTCCCCCCTCGCTCTCTCTCTCTCCCGCTCTCTCTCGCTCTCTCCCCCCTCTCGCTCTCTCTCTCTCCCGCTCTCTCTCTCTCCCCTCTCGCTCTCTCTCCCCCACTGTCCCTCCCTCTCTCGCTCTCTCTCCCTCCCCCTCGCTCTCTCTCTCCCGCTCTCTCTCTCTCCCCTCTCGCTCTCTCTCCCCTACTGTCCCTCCCTCTCTCGCTCTCTCTCCCTCCCCCTCGCTCTCTCTCTCCCGCGCGCTCTCTCTCGCTCTCTCCCCCCTCCCGCTCTCTCTCTCTCCCACTCTCCCTCCCCCCACTCTCTCCCTCCCCCTCGCTCTCTCTCTCTCGCTCTCTCCCCCCTCTCGCTCTCGCTCTCTCCCACTCTCCCTCCCCCCACTCTCTCTCCCTCCCCCTCTCTCTCTCTCTCCCCCCTCTCGCTCTCTCTCTCTCTCCCACTGTCCCTCCCCCCACTCTCTCTCTCCCTCCTCCTCGCTCTCTCTCTCCCCCCTCTCGCTCTCTCTCTCCCCCACTGTCCCTCCTCTCTCTCTGTCTCTCTCCCACTCTCCCTCCCCCCACTCTCTCTCTCCCTCCCCCCTCGCTTTCTCTCTCCCGCTCTCTCTCTCTCTCTCTCTCCCCCAAGGTCCCTCCCTCTCTCACTCGCTCTCTCCCACTCCCCCTCTCTCTCTCACACACACAGCGTATATAGTCACATTGGTTGTTATTTTTCAATAAATTCCATGAGCTGGATGTCAGCGTGGATGTCAGGCGTGTCTAAAGAGCTGACAGGTTGGATGAATGGGGCAGTGTGAGGGGCAACTGGGGTGCAGTGACGCACACACACACTCGCAGCTGACAATGGCTGCACTGTGACTCTGCTGGGGAAAGATTCACCCCGCTCTTAAGGTTTCCTCTCAGTGACATACCTCACGTGTACGGACACCGACGCGCGCGCACACACACACACACACGTGCAACACTCGTACGAACAGATACATGCATGCGTGCACAGGCGCGCGCACACGCGCGCGCACACACACACACACACACAGGGGCCCCAAACTCTAACAGAACACAATGCCCCTGACTCTTAATGTAAGTAACAGGTGTGTGTATGTGTGTGAGTGCTTATATATGTGTGTCTTTGCCAGTATACATAGACAGACAGACAGATAGATAGATAGATAGATAGACAGACAGACAGACAGACAGACAGACAGACAGACAGACAGACAGATAGATAGATAGATAGATAGACAGACAGACAGACAGACAGACAGACAGACAGACAGACAGATAGACAGATAGACAGACAGACAGACAGACAGACAGACAGACAGACAGACAGATAGATAGATAGATAGATAGATAGATAGATAGATAGATAGATAGATAGATAGATAGATAGATAGATAGACAGATAGATAGACAGACAGACAGACAGACAGACAGACAGACAGACAGACAGACAGACAGATAGATAGATAGATAAATAGACAGACAGACAGATAGACAGATAGACAGATAGATAGATA
>NW_026611435.1:0-5000 GCF_029633865.1 Lampris incognitus
TGTGTGTGTGTGTGTGTGTGTGTGTGTGTGTGTGTGTGTGTGCGTGTGTGTGCGTGTGTGCGCGCGTGTGCGTGCAGATTGACATTCCCAACAAGTTGTACTGTGCTGGGACAGGAAGGCAGCAGCAGCGTGGCAGGCTGATGGCAGCAGCGCTGGTTGGATCGATAGTGATTCTCCCCCAGCCGGCCAGCTCTGTCATGCACGGCACAGCGGCGGCACGGCCATTACCCAGCATTCCCCACCATCACCCAGCATTACCCAGCATTCCCCACCATCACCCACCATCACCCAGCATTACCCAGCATCACCCAGCATTACCCAGCATCACTCAGCATTACCCAAGCATTACCCAGCATCACCCAGCATCACCCAGCATTACCCAGCATCACTCAGGATCACCCAGCATCACCCAGCATTACCTAGCATCACTCAGCATTACCTAGCATCACTCAGCATCACCCAGTATCACCCAGCATTACCCAGCATCACTCAGCATCACCCAGTATCACCCAGCATTACCCAGCATCACCCAGCATCACCCAGCATTACCTAGCATCACTCAGCATCACCCAGCATCACTCAGCATCACCCAGTATCACCCAGCATTACCCAGCATCACTCAGCATCACCCAGTATCACCCAGCATTACCCAGCATCACCCAGCATCACCCAGCATTACCCAGCATCACTCAGCATTACCCAGCTTTACCTAGCATCACCCAGCATCACCCAGCATCACCCAGCATCACTCAGCATCACCCAGTATCACCCAGCATTACCTAGCATCACCCAGCATCACCCAGCATCACCCAGTATCACCCAGCACCACCCAGCACCACCCAGTATCACCCAGCATTACCCAGCATCACTCAGCATTACCCAGCATTACCTAGCATCACCCAGCATCACCCAGCATCACCCAGCATCACTCAGCATCACCCAGTATCACCCAGCATTACCCAGCATCACCCAGCATCACCCAGCATCACCCAGTATCACCCAGCACCACCCAGTATCACCCAGCATCACCCAGCATCACTCAGCTTTAGGACTGCTAAAGTGCATTTCCAGCCTGTGAACGGGGATGCATAATAAATACATCGACTTCAGAGGAAAGGTGCTTGTGTGGTGTGGAAAACAAGAGAGATGTGGTTCGACAGCTTCTCTGCAGGCAGATGAGGGAGGGCGCAGGATATAATCCATCGTGTTGTGATGGGATGGATTTAGACGATAAGAAGACATATTCCTCACACACTCCTGTGTCTGTCGTCATGCGAGTCTCTCTTGTTCTTTGGCTGCATTGTTCCACGTGTGTCTTGTTCTCTGTCTCTTTCTCAGTCTGTGTTGCTCCCCCCATCATCCATCAACCTGTCTGTCTGACACAGACTCACACATGTACACCTGCAAACCAAGTCTGTCATGTTACAATCTCCAACTCCTGCACCCCTGGCAAACATCCTCCCTCTCTCTCTCTCTCTCTCTCTCTCTCTCTCTCTCTCTCTCTCTCTCTCTCTCTCTCTCTCTCTCTCTCTCTCTCTCTCTCTCTCTCTCTCTCTCTCTCTCTCTCTCTCTCTCTCTCTCTCCTTCATTCACTCTCTCTTTCACTCTCTCACTCTCCTTCTCTTACTATCGCTCCCTCTCTCACTCATTCTCTTACTCTCACTTTCACTCTGTCACTCTCTCTCTCTTATGTCTCATTCAGTCTTGTACTCTCTCACTCTCTCTCACTCTCTCTTACTCTCTCTCACTCTCTCTTAACCTCTCTCACTCTCTCTTCTGCCAACTCTCACTCTCTCACCCTCTCCCACTCCCACTCTCTCATTCTCTCTTACTCTCTCATTCTCACCCTCTCTTACTCTCTCTTACTCTCACTCTCTAAATATCTCACTCTCTCACTCTTATCGCACTCTCTCGATCTCTTACTCTCTCTCACTTTCTCTTAGTCTCATTCACTCTTACTCTCACTCTCTCTCACTCTCTCTCTGTCGCTCTCTTAGTCTCACTCTCACTCTCCCTTACTCTCACTCAATTCAATTCAGTTCAACTCAATTCAATGGTGCTTTATTGGCAAGACTGCATTAATTACAATGTTGCCAAAGCAGGTGACAGCAAAACAAGTCAACAAAGCACTAAACAAAACAACGCAAAAAAATACAAAAACAAACATAAAAATTAATGCATAGATCTGGCAGAAACATAGAACAGCACTTGAACAGCTGGTCAAGTGCTGTTCTATGTTTTATTCTCACTCACTCTCTCTTACTCGCACTCTCTCACCCTCTCTCTCTTACTCTCACCCCCTCTTACGCTCACTCACTCTCACTCTCATTCAGTCTCTCTCACTCTCTCACTCTCACTCACTCTTATCTCACTCTCTCGATCTCTTACTCTCTCTCACTTTCGCTTAGTCTCATTCACTCTTACTCTCACTCTCTCTCCCTCGCTCTCTTAGTCTCACTCTCACTCTCTCTTACTCGCACTCTCTCACCCTCTCTCTCTTACTCTCACCCTCTCTTACGCTCGCTCACTCTCACTCTCATTCAGTCTCTCTCACTCTCTCACTCTCTCTCACTCTCTTACTCTCACTCACTCTCTTACTCTCACTCACTCTTATCTCACTCTCTCGATCTCTTACTCTCTCTCACTTTCACTTAGTCTCATTCACTCTTACTCTCACTCTCTCTCCCTCACTCTCTTAGTCTCACTCTCACTCTCTCTTACTCGCACTCTCTCACCCTCTCTGTCTTACTCTCACACTCTCTTACGCTCGCTCACTCTCACTCTCATTCAGTCTCAATCAATATCTCACTCTCTCTCACTCTCTTACTCTCACTCACTCTTATCTCACTCTCTCGATCTCTTACTCTCTCTCACTTTCACTTAGTCTCATTCACTCTTACTCTCACTCTCTCCCTCACTCTCTTAGTCTCACTCTCACTCTCTCTTACTCGCACTCTCTCACCCTCTCTCTCTTACTCTCACCCTCTCTTACGCTCGCTCACTCTCACTCTCACTCAGTCTCTCGCACTCTCTCTCACTCCTTCTCTCACTCTCTTGCTTACTTTCTCTCTCTCTCTCTCTCTCTCTCTCTCTCTCTCTCTCTCTCTCTCTCTCTCTCTCTCTCTCTCTCTCTCTCTCTCTCTCTCTCTCTCTCTCTCTCTCTCTCTCTCTCTCTCTCTCTCAATTTTTCATTTATCTCACCCCAAATCCATGGCTGAAGGGGTGAAAAAAAGGGGAGAAAGGGAAACCTGGGGTGAAGGAGAGAGAAGTGATGAAAGCCAAGATCTAAAAACTGGAAAATTGAATTTTTTCTTCGGGGTAACTCGTCTTTTAACTGCAAGTGGGGGCTGAATATAAATGGAGAAATTTGCCAGGCGTTAGCTGCGATGACACCCCAGCGAGGCGGGGGTGAGATACGGCCCCGGCACACCGATGGAGCCCTGCAGTGGATTGCGGCGAGAGTGTCAGAATAGGATTCGATCCAGGTGATGTGCTTGCTGGGTGGCGCTTTACACTTGCAGTCCTTTCCGCTGTATTGCTAGAAAAAAAATCACTTAGTATTAATCATCCAACATTCAAGAAACAGACGACGATGAAGGCCTCAAAATGGCTGCATCATGAAGGATGTCCCATAATGCATCTGAACGTGATGCCACTGTCACCAAGGCAACTCATCCAGCCTTAACATGTATTATGACGATGTCACACAGTTATTTTCTTTTATTTATCTTCTTTCTTTCTCCCTTATGGTACCCGTCCAGTTACCCCACCCCTCCGAGCCATCCCGGTCGCTGCTCCACCCATCCTGCCGATCTGGGGAGGGCTGCAGACCTGCAACACAACCGCTACAGTTCCTTTACAAGTCGGTTGTTGTGCAGAAGTATTGAGCAGGGGCAGAAAAGCAGCACACTACAGTTGTGCGTGCAGCATGATTGTGTATCTGTGAGAAGGGGTTTCCTCTTCTTCCCTCGTGTCCGTACTGATGTGTGTGTGTGTGTGTGTGTGTGTGTGTGGGGGGGCCGAGACCGAGTCTTGAAACCGCCAGCTGTGCCCATCACTCCGACACACGGCAATGCTTCATACCCCCCCTCCCCCCTGTCTGTCCCCCGGCAGCTGGGGCAAAACGCTTTCCCGGGGATGTCCGATTGGCCCAGAGAATGACAAAGTGCATTATGGTCAAGCAGGAGAGCGATACAAGTGACTTGTGTTACTTTGCTGTCCCTGTCTTTGCGTGTTAGGCGGAGACATGGACACAGTAAGAGGAGGAGGAGGAGGAGGAGGGAAGAGAGGAGGGACACGCTTTCTTCTGCCGTCTGCAGTTGTTTTTTGGACGACATGGGCAACACAGGTCGTACATCTCGCGAGTTGATGGGCGTCCGGGTGGCGTGGCGGTCTGTTCCGTTGTCTGCCGACACGGGGATCGCCGGTTCGAATCCCCGTGTTATCTCCAGCTTGGTCGGGCGTCCCTGCAGACACAATTGGCCGTGTCTGCGGGTGGGAAGGCGGATGTGGGTATGGGTCCTGGTCGCTGCACTAGCGCCTCCTCTGGTCAGTCGGGGTAAGGGGGAACTGGGAGGAATAGCGTGATCCTCCCACGTGCTACGTCCCCCGGTGAAACTCCTCACTGTCAGGTGAAAAGAAGCGGCTGGTGACTCCACATGTATGGGAGGAGGCACGTGGTAGTCTGCAGCCCTCCCCGGATCAGCAGAGGGGGTGGAGCAGAGACCGGGGTGGCTCGGAAGAGTGGGGGTAATTGGCCAAGAACAATTGAGGAGAAAAAGGAGGAGGAAAAAAATTTGATATATCGCGCGAGTTGATTTAAGAGGTGTGTAGTGCTGATTACCCAGAATTCCCCCATGAGTGCTGGGAAGTGGTGGTCCAATTCGCTCTCGTTGATTGACTGAGGACATGAAAGGGAGAACACACGAGTGCTCACTCTGAAACAAGTGTGTGCACACGCATTAGCATGCACACTAACATGCACACTAACATGCACACTA
>NW_026611435.1:10000-20000 GCF_029633865.1 Lampris incognitus
ACAGTGTTATGTTACTAGTGGGGACAGTGTTATGTTACTAGTGGGGACAGTGTTATGTTAGTAGTGGGGACAGTGTTATGTTACTAGTGGGGACAGTGTTATGTTACTAGTGGGGACAGTGTTATGTTAGTAGTGGGGACAGTGTTATGTTAGTAGTGGGGACAGTGTTATGTTAGTAGTGGGGACAGTGGTATGTTACTAGTGGGGACAGTGGTATGTTAGTAGTGGGGACAGTGTTATGTTAGTAGTGGGGACAGTGTTATGTTACTAGTGGGGACAGTGTTATGTTAGTAGTGGGGACAGTGTTATGTTAGTAGTGGGGACAGTGTTATGTTAGTAGTGGGGACAGTGTTATGTTAGTAGTGGGGACAGTGGTATGTTACTAGTGGGGACAGTGTTATGTTACTAGTGGGGACAGTGTTATGTTAGTAGTGGGGACAGTGTTATGTTAGTAGTGGGGACAGTGTTGTGTTACTAGTGGGGACAGTGTTATGTTACTAGTGGGGACAGTGTTATGTTACTAGTGAGGACAGTGTTATGTTACTAGTGGGGACAGTGTTATGTTAGTAGTGGGGACAGTGTTATGTTATTAGTGGGGACAGTGTTATGTTAGTAGTGGGGACAGTGTTATGTTAGTATTGGGGACAGTGTCATGTTACTAGTGGGGACAGTGGTATGTTACTAGTGGGGACAGTGTTATGTTAGTAGTGGGGACAGTGTTATGTTAGTAGTGGGGACAGTGTTATGTTACTAGTGGGGACAGTGTTATGTTAGTAGTGGGGACAGTGTTATGTTACTAGTGGGGAAAGTGTTATGTTAGTAGTGGGGACAGTGTTATGTTAGTAGTGGGGACAGTGGTATGTTAGTAGTGGGGACAGTGTTATGTTAGTAGTGGGGACAGTGTTATGTTAGTAGTGGGGACAGTGTTATGTTACTGGTGGGGACAGTGTTATGTTAGTAGTGGGGACAGTGTTATGTTACTGGTGGGGACAGTGTTATGTTAGTAGTGGGGACAGTGTTATGTTAGTAGTGGGGACAGTGTTATGTTACTAGTGGGGACAGTGTTATGTTACTAGTGGGGACAGTGTTATGTTACTAGTGGGGACAGTGTTATGTTACTGGTGGGGACAGTGTTATGTTAGTAGTGGGGACAGTGTTATGTTACTAGTGGGGACAGTGTTATGTTACTAGTGGGGACAGTGTTATGTTAGTAGTGGGGACAGTGTTATGTTACTAGTGGGGACAGTGTTATGTTAGTAGTGGGGACAGTGTTATGCTACTAGTGGGGACAGTGTTATGTTACTAGTGGGGACAGTGTTATGTTACTAGTGGGGACAGTAGTATGTTACTAGTGGGGAAAGTGTTATGTTACTAGTGGGGACAGTGTTATGTTAGTAGTGGGGACAGTGGTATGTTACTAGTGGGGACAGTATTATGCAACTAGTGGGGACAGTGTTATGTTACTAGTGGGGACAGTGTTATGTTACTAGTGGGGACAGTGTTATGTTAGTAGTGGGGACAGTGTTATGTTACTAGTGGGGACAGTGTTATGTTACTAGTGGGGACAGTGTTATGTTAGTAGTGGGGACAGTGTTATGTTAGTAGTGGGGACAGTGTTATGTTAGTAGTGGGGACAGTGGTATGTTACTAGTGGGGACAGTGTTATGTTAGTAGTGGGGACAGTGTTATGTTAGTAGTGGGGACAGTGTTGTGTTACTAGTGGGGACAGTGTTATGTTGGTAGTGGGGACAGTGGTATGTTACTAGTGGGGACAGTGGTATGTTATTAGTGGGGACAGTGGTATGTTACTAGTGGGGACAGTGTTATGTTAGTAGTGGGGACAGTGGTATGTTACTAGTGGGGACAGTGGTATGTTACTAGTGGGGACAGTGGTATGTTACTAGTGGGGACAGTGTTATGTTAGTAGTGGGGACAGTGTTATGTTACTAGTGGGGACAGTGTTATGTTACTAGTGGGGACAGTGTTATGTTGGTAGTGGGGACAGTGTTATGTTACTAGTGGGGACAGTGTTATGTTACTAGTGGGGACAGTGTTATGTTGGTAGTGGGGACAGTGTTATGTTAGTAGTGGGGACAGTGTTATGTTACTAGTGGGGACAGTGTTATGTTAGTAGTGGGGACAGTGTTATGTTACTAGTGGGGACAGTGTTATGTTACTAGTGGGGACAGTGTTATGTTACTAGTGGGGACAGTGTTATGTTACTAGTGGGGACAGTGTTATGTTGGTAGTGGGGACAGTGTTATGTTAGTAGTGGGGACAGTGTTATGTTACTAGTGGGGACAGTGTTATGTTACTAGTGGGGACAGTATTATGTTACTAGTGGGGACAGTGTTATGTTACTAGTGGGGACAGTGTTATGTTAGTAGTGGGGACAGTATTATGTTACTAGTGGGGACAGTGTTATGTTACTAGTGGGGACAGTATTATGTTACTAGTGGGGACAGTGTTATGTTGGTAGTGGGGACAGTGTTATGTTACTAGTGGGGACAGTGTTGTGTTACTAGTGGGGACAGTGTTATGTTGGTAGTGGGGACAGTGTTATGTTGGTAGTGGGGACAGTGTTATGTTGGTAGTGGGGACAGTGTTATGTTGGTAGTGGGGACAGTGTTATGTTAGTAGTGGGGACAGTGTTGTGTTACTAGTGGGGACAGGTGGCAGTACTCTCACAGTAAGTGGGCTTCAGTATTACGACCCTCTTTATCCTGCAGTGGTGCTAAAACACTACTGGGTTGTGTTTTACTCCGTGTATGTAAAGATGATGTGAGTGATGCGTATTCCTCAGTACCGCACACAATCCCTGCTCTTCATCACTCAGTACCGCACACAAACCCTGCTCTTCATCACTCAGAACAGCAAACAAAACCCCTGCTCTTCATCACTCAGTACCACAAACAAACCCTGCTCTTCATCACTCAGTACCGCACACAAACCCTGCTCTTCATCACTCAGTACCGCACACAAACCCTGCTCTTCATCACTCAGTACCGCACACAAACCCTGCTCTTCATCACTCAGTACCGCACACAAACCCTGCTCTTCATCACTCAGTACCACAAACAAACCCTGCTCTTCATCACTCAGTACCGCACACAAACCCCTGCTCTTCATCACTCAGTACCGCACACAAACCCCTGCTGTTCATCTCTCAGTACCGCACACAAACCCCTGCTGTTCATCACTCAGTACCGCACACAAACCCCTGCTGTTCATCACTCAGTACCGCACACAAACCCATACTCTTCATCACTCAATACTGCACAAAAACCCCTGCTCTTCATCACTCAGTACAGGCAACAAAACCCTGCTCATCATCACTCAGTACCACAAACAAAACCCTGCTCTTCATCACTCAGTACCACAAAAGAAACCCTGCTCTTCATCACTCAGTACCACAAAAAAAAACCCCTGCTCTTCGTCACTCAGTACCACAAACAGAACCCTGCTCTTCATCACTCAGTACAGGAAACAAAACGCTGCTCTTCATCACTCAGTACCGCAAACAAACCCCTGCTCTTCATCACTCAGTACCGCACAGAAACCCCTGCTCTTCATCACTCAGTACCGCACACAAACCCCTGCTCTTCATCACTCAGTACCGCACATATCCCTGCTCTTCATCACTCAGTACCACAAACAAAACCCTGCTCTTCATCACTCAGTGCAGGAAACAAAACGCTGCTCTTCGTCACTCAGTACCACAAACAAAACCCTGCTCTTCATTGCTCAGTACAGGAAACAAAACGCTGCTCTTCATCACTCAGTTATTCTTGCTTTTGCCCCCAGCAGCCCACCTTTCCGTCAGTATCTCCCCCGTGTGTGTGTGTCTGTTCTCCTTTTCCTGCCTCTTCCCATCCTCTTTACCCCTACATTTTAGAGCCTTTGTGTGTGTGTGTGTGTGTGTATGTGTGTGTGTGTGGGTGCGGTTTTTGTGTGTGTGTGTGTGTGTGTGTGTGTGTGTGTGTGTGTGTGTGTGTGTGTGTGTGTGTGTGTGTGTGTGTGTGTGTGTGCGTGTGTGTGTGTGTGAGTCCCTGGTCTACAGTCCTGATGCCCCTCGTTAGTCCTAGCTATTGGTCTGTCACGGGGGGAATGAGTGCTTATTATTTCATTGCTCCCTTGTCTTTTTCTTTGTGTGTGTGGTTGTGTGTGTGTGTGTGTGTGTGTGTGTGTGTGTGTGTGTGTGTGTGTGGGTGCGGTTTTGTTTGTGTGTGTGTGTGTGTGTGAGAGAGAGAGAGAGAGAGAGGGAGAGAGAGAGAGGGAGAGCGTGCATGTTCATGTATACGTCTCCTCATCAGTAACTTTGTGGTGGAGGACTCGGACTTCATCCGCCCACAGTGGCTATAATTGGATGCACACACACACGTGCACACACACGTGCACACAGGTTTGTGCATGCTAGCCCACGTGCGCATGCTCAGCATGGGTGCGCATGCTGCGTGTCGCGCGGCGCTCATTGTCGATTCCACGTATTGTAGGCCTGGGGCGCTCGAACAACGTGGGTGTCGGAGGAATTTTAATGGGACTCATCGGAGGCTAGAAGCCCCCATTTGTCTCTGTCCTCTCTCTCTCTCTCTCTCTCTCTCTCTCTCTCTCTCTCTCTCTCTCTCTCTCTCTCTCTCTCTCTCTCTCTCTCTCTCTTGCCTGCACTGTAAATATTTGTTGTGGGATTGCCCGTGGTGGGCTCTGGGAGTGGAAGTCAAAACCCCATTCCACCTCCCCAATGGATATCGCTCCCCCCCCCCCCCCCCGCTCTCAGGATATAGTCCCTCGCCACGGCGTTTATTGTGTGTGTGTGTGTGTGTGTGTGTGTGTGTGTGTGTGTGTGTGTGTGTGTGTGTGTGTGTGTGTGTGTGTGTGTTTGTGTGTGTGGAGTGTCTGCTGCAGATTTCTCATACATCTCATTTTATGATCTGAGCGGTTGGGAGTCAGTCGTGACTCCTGTGATTGGATCTAGGTCTGTTTACTTGACCATGTAACACACGCACGCACTCACGCACGCACGCACGCACACACACACACACACACACACACACAAATAGAGGTCATTCGAGTGACTTTGTTTATCTGAGAGATGGGGAGAACACACAAGAAAAGCAGAGGGAGATCTCCAGACAGGCAGTCTTATCTACCCTGTCGGTCCCCCTGCTTGTCCCAGTGTCTGGACGTCAGCACTGTGCTCATGCAGAGGGTCTTCAGCTGCAGTAACGAGGTCGCCACGTCTTCCCTCTCGTCCCAGTGTCTGGACATCAGCACTGTGCTCATGCAGAGGGTCTTCAGCTGCAGTAACGAGGTTGCTACGTCTTCCCTCTTGTCCCAGTGTCTGGACATCAGCACTGTGCTCATGCAGAGGGTCTTCAACTGCAGTAACGAGGTCGCCACGTCTTCCTTCTTGTCCCAGTGTCTTGACATCAGCACTGTGCCCATGCAGAGGGTCTTCAACTGCAGTAACGAGGTCGCCACGTCTTCCCTCTTGTCCCAGTGTCTGGACGTCAGCACTGTGCCCATGCAGAGGGTCTTCAACTGCAGTAACGAGGTTGCTACGTCTTCCCTCTTGTCCCAGTGTCTGGACATCAGCACTGTGCCCATGCAGAGGGTCTTCAACTGCGGTAACGAGGTCGCCACGTCTTCCCTCTTGTCCCAGTGTCTGGACATCAGCGCTGTGCTCATGCAGAGGGTCTTCAGCTGCGGTAACGAGGTCGCCACGTCTTCCTTCTTGTCCCAGTGTCTGGACATCAGCGCTGTGCTCATGCAGAGGGTCTTCAACTGCGGTAACGAGGTCGCCACGTCTTCCCTCTTGTCCCAGTGTCTGGACATCAGCGCTGTGCTCATGCAGAGGGTCTTCAGCTGCGGTAACGAGGTCGCCACGTCTTCCTTCTTGTCCCAGTGTCTGGACATCAGCACTGTGCTCATGCAGAGGGTCTTCAGCTGCGGTAACGAGGTCGCCACGTCTTCCCTCTCGTCCCAGTGTCTGGACATCAGCACTGTGCTCATGCAGAGGGTCTTCAACTGCGGTAACGAGGTCGCCACGTCTTCCCTCGCATCGTTTTCTGCACATCGTGTTTGTTTCCGCATAGCGAGTTGCAGCATGCAGTTGTTGTGGGATGCAGTTGTTGCGGCATGCAGTTGTTGCAGCATGCAGTTGTTGCAGCATGCAGTTGTTGTGGGATGCAGTTGTTGCGACATGCAGTTGTTGCGGCATGCAGTTGTTGCGGCATGCAGTTGTTGCGGCATGCAGTTGTTGCAGCATGCAGTTGTTGCAGCATGCAGTTGTTGCAGCATGCAGTTGTTGTGGGATGCAGTTGTTGCGACATGCAGTTGTTGCGACATGCAGTTGTTGCGGCATGCAGTTGTTGCGGCATGCAGTTGTTGCAGCATGCAGTTGTTGCGGCATGCAGTTGTTGCGGCATGCAGTTGTTGCGGCATGCAGTTGTTGCGGCGTGCAGTTGTTGCGACATGCAGTTGTTGCGGCATGCAGTTGTTGCGGCGTGCAGTTGTTGCGACATGCAGTTGTTGCGGCGTGCAGTTGCTGCGACATGCAGTTGTTGCAGCATGCAGTTGTTGTGGCATGCAGTTGTTGCAGCATGCAGTTGTTGCGGCATGCAGTTGTTGCGGCATGCAGTTGTTGCGACATGCAGTTGTTGCGGCATGCAGTTGTTGCGGCATGCAGTTGTTGCGGCGTGCAGTTGTTGCGACATGCAGTTGTTGCGGCATGCAGTTGTTGCAGCATGCAGTTGCAAAAATCAGGAATCGGGAACATTTATTTGTCATTTCCTTCCATGCACCTGCACACGTGAAATGAAACCAAAACTCGTTTCCCCCGGCCCACAGCTGTGCACCACAGAGACAAAAACACACATCCAGGCTACAAGAACACACAAATACAAGCTACAAGAACACACACATATCCATACTATAAGAACACACATATCCAAACTACAAGAACACACATATCCAGACTACAAGAACACACATATTCAAACTACAAGAACACACAAATACAAGCTACAAGAACACACACATATCCATACTATAAGAACACACATATCCAAACTACAAGAACACACATATCCAAACTACAAGAACACACATATCCATACTACAAGAACACACATATCCAAACTACAAGAACACACATATCCAGACTACAAGAACACACATATCCAGACTACAAGAACACACATACCCAAACTAAAAGAAAACACATATCCAAGCTACAAGAACACACATATCCAGACTACAAGAACACAAATATCCAAACTACAAGAAAACACATATCCAAACTACAAGAACACACATATCCAGACTACAAGAACACACATATCCAAACTACAAGAACACACATATCCAGACTACAAGAACACACATATCCAAACTACAAGAACACACATATCCAAACTACAAGAACACACATATCCAGACTACAAGAACACACATATCCAAACTACAAGAACACACATATCCAGACTACAAGAACACACATATCCAGACTACAAGAACACACATACCCAAACTAAAAGAACACACATATCCAAACTACAAGAACACACATATCCAGACTACAACAACACAAATATCCAAACTACAAGAACACATATATCCAGACTACAAGAACACACATATCCAAACTACAAGAACACACATATCCAGACAACAACAACACACATATCCAGACTACAAGAACACACACATATCCAAACTACAAGAACACACACATATCCAAACTACAAGAACACACACATATCCAAACTACAACAAAAACTACAAAAAAATTCACTGTCCAGAGAGCGAACACCAGCCAGGATGACTGTGGGAACTGCTGGTCTGCATGGGCTAGCAGTTAGCTTAGCCTGCCCCGCTTCTGCGTCCTGTCAGACCGCCCTCGGTGTTTCCTCTTCGGGCGCAGCTCCGGTCAGGGGCCGTGGTCCCTGGGCCCACAGGACGCAGCAGACCAGGCTCTCCCAGCCGATCCAGCACCAGCTCTCCAGCCATGGTACTGGGTGAGGCCGCCGCAAACGTGAGTCCACGCCGCCATCTCCCCACACCGGTACTGTTATCTTGGACCCGTCCTCTTCTCAGCCCGCAGCGTCAGCGCCAACACATCCTTCCACCGTGTATTGAGGGAGAATCACGCGTCATTGCCACAGCACAGACTCGAGACGTCTCGGCAAAATGGTGTCGCGCTTTAATCTCGATGTGTAGTTGTTATCGCACAGATGAGAGCACGTGTTACATGTGACAGATTTTAACGGAGGCTCGAATCCGAAGCCGCCTGTATTGACGGAGCGAGGCCAGCTTCACAGTCTTGCTCAAGGACAGCTCAACATTTGCACACATACACACATGCAGAAAGAGACACACGCACACTCACGGGAAGGGGGGAGGGATGGTGACTGTGTTTGAAGGGGGGGAGGGATGGTGACTGTGTTTGAAGGGGGGGAGGGGTGGTGACTGTGTTTGAAGGGGGGGAGGGATGGTGACTGTGTTTGAAGGGGGGGGAGGGATGGTGACTGTGTTTGAAGGGGGGGAGGGATGGTGACTGTGTTTCCCTCCTCCCCTCCCAGGAGGGGCTCTTACAGAACAACAACGTGACATCAGACCCCTGGTACATTTCTGACACTCCCGAAGCATCGTATTGACGTACCCTTTACCTGCCCTCTCTCTCTCTCTCTCTCTCTCTCTCTCTCTCTCCCTCTCCCCCCCCCCCCCCTCTCTCTCTCTCTCTCTCACACACACACACACACAGCGACGGCCTGAAAATCGCCTCACACATGCACAAGGACATGCAAGGAGGATGCTGCATGGAGTCTGACATGTGCTGGGGATGCAGGCTGTTGGGTTCTCGCTGGTCTCCAACATGCGGATGTTTTCCAACTCGTTTTCTGTTTTCCGCTGGTGCCTCTTTGTCTTTCTCTCCGTTCTTCACAAACCTGTCGTGATGACGGCTCTTAAATCGGGCAGTTACATGTTTAAGGGATGCAATTTGGAAGGCAGCTCGGTCGCCTCACAGCAAGAAGGTCCTGGGTTCGAACCTTGGGGGCGGGGGGTCGTCGTCCTGGGTCATCCTCTGTGTGGACTTTGCACATTCTCCCCGTGCCTGCGTGGGTTTCCTCCCACCATCAAAAATTCATGCATGTTTAGGGTTAATACTCCTTCCTGTCTGTGCCCTTGAGCAAGGCAGTGGGAAGCAGAGCTGGATTTGGTCCTGTACAGTAGGCTGGGCTACATGCAGAGGACGGATTCATTACAACCTACAGTGTCAAATGAGGTGGCCTTTGGTTAACTAGCTTTCGCCGAGCACACCTCCGTTGTCTGTCAGAGGGGCAGCGCGGCTCAGGAGGTGGTCTGGTAACCGGAGGGTTCCTGGTTTGAGCCCCGGCTCCTCCAGAGAGCGTGTCGAAGTGTCCTCGAGCAAGACAGTGAACCCCTGACTGCTGCTGCTGATGAGCAGGTTGGCGCCTTGCATGGCAGCCTCCACCACCAGTGGGTGGATGTGTGTGTGGATGGGTGGATGTGAGTGTGTGGATGTGTATGGGTGGATGTGAATGGGTGGATGTGAGGTGCACACTGTGCAGCACTGCGAGTGGTCGGTGGACTAGAAAAGTGCTGTGTAAATACAGTCCGTTTACCATTTAACATTGTATGATGTATGGCGGCCATCTTTTCCCCGCCAAAGCTGACTCGCTGTATCACAGCTGAGTCAGACGCTACATCACAGCTGAGTCAGACGCTACATCACAGCTGAGTCAGACGCTACATCACAGCTGAGTCAAACGCTACATCACAGCTGAGTCAAACGCTACATCACAACGAGTCGAACTCTAGATCACGAGTCAAACGCTACATCACAACGAGTCGAACTCTAGATCACAACGAGTCAAACGCTACATCACAGCTGAGTCAGACGCTACATCACAATGAGTCGAACTCTAGATCACAATGAGTCAAACGCTACATCACAACGAGTCGAACTCTAGATCACAAT
>NW_026611435.1:25000-30452 GCF_029633865.1 Lampris incognitus
TGTAGTCGTCCTGGGGGGCATCCGGGTACTGTGGTGGTCTATTCCGTTGCCTACCAACACGGGGTAGTCCAGCCTTAGGGGTCATCCCAGTCGTCCTCTGTGCGGAGTTTGCATGTTCTCCCCGTGTCTGCGGTGGGTTTTCTCCGGTTGCTCCGGTTTCCCCCACCGTCAAAAAGACATGCATGCTAGAGTTAATACTCCAGTCTGTGCCCCTGAGCAAGGCATGGCAAGATGAACTGGAGTTGGTCTCCGGGTGCTGCACAGCGGCCACCCACTGCTCCTAGCTGCACAGCTAGGACGGATTACATGCAGAGCACAATTTCCTCACAGGGATTAAGAAAGTACATCACAATCACATATATGTGTGTGTGCTTGTATGTGCATGTGTGTACATGTATGTGTGTGTGCATGTGTGTACATACGTATGTGTGTGTGTGCTTGTGTGTACATACGTATATGTGTGTGTGCGTGTGTGTACATACGTATGTGTGTGTGTGCTTGTGTGTACATGTATATGTGTGTACATGTATGTGTGTGCATGTGTGTACATATATCTGTATGTGCTTGTGTGTACATGCATGTGTGTGCATGTGTGTACATATGTGTGTGCATGTGTGTGTGTGCATGTGTGTACATATATGTGTGTGTGCTTGTATGTACATGTATGTGTGCGTGCACGTGTGTACATATATGTGTGCGTGCTTGTGTGTACATGTATAGGTGTGTACATGTATGTGTGTGTGCACATCTATGTATGTGTGTGTGCTTGTGTGTACATGTATGTGTGTGTGTGTGTGTGTACATGCAGTACGGGAGTATATTTGCGCTCGTGGGTGATGATAGCTTTCATTATTTCACCGGGGAAGTTGTACTAAAGCACGTCCGTGAGTTCACCGAGAGTGTACGCACCACATGGCTGACACCGCTAATGAGGTCCCATGATGCACTGCGGGCCAGTTTCCGCTAATGGGCGCGAGGTGAGAAGTGATTGACTGCTAACGTCGTAGATGTGTTCGTTTGGCCTCCTCGGTCCCTTGCCGGGGGTCCAGTAAGGCTACCCTGATGGTTGGAGTGACCTCCGGACGCGACCCGACCATTATTTTAGCCACGTGTGAGTCGTTACAGCGAGCCGAGCGAGGGAGCGGACGTGCCGAATAGTCCGCGGTTCGAGCTTTAGGCATCGTGTTCCACTTAGCACCGGAAATCCGGGAGAAATCCCCGAATACGACCGGTACGGGTTTCTCTGTAAGTCAGATGAAGGTTGCTTGTGGACGGGGATGGTTTTAATTAGCCAAATGGGAGCTGCCTGTAGAATATTCCTGAAGTCACGTGACTGTTGGTCAGGACACGTGCCTATAACCTTGTGAAAGCTCTTCCCGCTCGGAGCGTCTGGAAGTCGTGAACTTGTTTGCTGGTTACAGATGCGCAGTTTTATGACCCTGGCCTCACGGGGTTTGGCGTCCTGCGCCAAAACCTGTCGGTCCTCACCCTCGGCGCTTTCCAACAAGAGTCTAAACGAGCGCCGGTGATTCGTGTTTTTCTGGAAGTCAAGTTTGCGCATACTTTGGCATGCCGAGAAAAGGAAGCCTGCCTCAGATCTCGGCACTGAGTGATGGACGACCCCCTTCTGTGACGTGACAGAGGAATAGCATCGTGGCAGTTGGGGGGTGGGGGGGGGGTAGAAAGACAGATGGAACACTTGCCCATTGCGAAACTCGGCGTTTCCATCGTGAGGGCGGTGCCGTGGAAGAGCAAGCGGAGGAGGAGGAGAGAGAGAGAGAGAGTCCGGGAGACAGACGGTGAGGTATGGGGGAGAGGGGAAGGGGCAGCAGCAGAAGGGGAGTTTGGCAGAGGGAGCGCCGATGACAAGTAGGCTCATTATTCTCAGTTAAATGTCAGTGGCTGAACCTCAGCTCATTTGTTTGGTGCCATTTAAAACGCCGTCCCGCGGGCTCTGATCCCGGCGCTTCGACGGCTTTAATTGAATCGGATGATAAACAGCAGAAGAGTGTTAATTTGGGTGTGTGTGTGTGTGTGTGTGTGTGTGTGTTAGGCGGGAGGAGTGGCAGGAGTGTCCTTGATGCATGCTCAATAATCCAGGTAAGGAATCACAGGAAGTTCATCCCGACACGTTTACTGAGAGAAAGGTTTCATCATCATCTAAAGGCCCCGACCCACTGGGCCGTCGGTCGGCCTTCGGCCAGTGTTGGGCCGTCGGCCGTAGGGTGTTTCCATGGTCTTCCTGTCAGCAGGGAATGGTGTTTCCACGTCTTCCTGTCAGCAGGGAACGGTGTTTCTATGGTCTTCCTGTCAGCAGGGAACGGTGTTTCCATGGTCTTCCTGTCAGCAGGGAACGGTGTTTCCATGGTCTTCCTGTCAGCAGGGAACGGTGTTTCCATGGTCTTCCTGTCAGCAGGGAACGGTGTTTCCATGGTCTTCCTGTCAGCAGGGAAGGGTGCTTCCATGGTCTTCCTGTCAGCAGGGAATGGTGTTTCCACGGTCTTCCTGTCAGCAGGGAATGGTGTTTCCACGGTCTTCCTGTCAGCAGGGAATGGTGTTTCCATGGTCTTCCTGTCAGCAGGGAATGGTGTTTCCATGGTCTTGCTGTCAGCAGGGAACGGTGTTTCCATGGTCTTCCTGTCAGCAGGGAACGGTGTTTCCATGGTCTTCCTGTCAGCAGGATTGGTGTTTCCATGGTCTTCCTGTCAGCAGGGAATGGTGTTTCCATGGTCTTCCTGTGAGCACGGAATGGTGTTTCCACGGTCTTCCTGTCAGCAGGAATGGTGTTTCCATGGTCTTCCTGTCAGCAGGGAATGGTGTTTCCATGGTCTTCCTGTCAGCAGGGAATGGTGTTTCCATGGTCTTCCTGTCAGCAGGGAACGGTGTTTCCATGGTCTTCCTGTCAGCAGGGAATGGTGTTTCCATGGTCTTCCTGTCAGCAGGGAACGGTGTTTCCATGGTCTTCTTGTCAGCAGGGAATGGTGTTTCCATGGTCTTCCTGTAGGTAGGGAATGGTGTTTCCATGGTCTTCCTGTCAGCAGGGAATGGTGTTTCCATGGTCTTCCTGTAGGTAGGGAATGGTGTTTCCATGGTCTTCCTGTCAGCAGGGAATGGTGTTTCCATGGTCTTCCTGTCAGCAGGGAACGGTGTTTCCACGGTCTTCCTGTCAGCAGGGAACGGTGTTTCCATGGTCTTCCTGTCAGCAGGGAACGGTGTTTCCACGGTCTTCCTGTCAGCAGGGAACGGTGTTTCCACGGTCTTCCTGTCAGCAGGGAACGGTGTTTCCACGGTCTTCCTGTCAGCAGGGAACGGTGTTTCCACGGTCTTCCTGTCAGCAGGGAAGGGTGTTTCCATGGTCTTCCTGTCAGCAGGGAAGGGTGTTTCCACGGTCTTCCTGTCAGCAGGGAATGGTTTTTCATGGTCTTCCTGTCAGCAGGGAATGGTTTTTCCATGGTCTTCCTGTCAGCAGGGAACGGTGTTTCCATGGTCTTCCTGTCAGCAGGGAATGGTGTTTCCATGGTCTTCCTGTTAGCAGGGAACGGTGTTTCCATGGTCTTCCTTCAGCAGGGAATGGTGTTTCCATGGTCTTCCTTTTAGCAGGGAACGGTGTTTCCATGGTCTTCCTGTCAGCAGGGAATGGTGTTTCATGGTCTTCCTGTCAGCAGGGAACGGTGTTTCCATGGTCTTCCCGTAGGCAGGGAAGGGTGTTTCCATGGTCTTCCTGTCAGCAGGGAATGGTGTTTCCATGGTCTTCCTGTAGGCAGGGAAGGGTGTTTCTAGTCTGGAAAATCAGCAGAGGAAATGTGTTCTCTGTGAAACCCTTTGCCTACCCGTGCCTCGCCGCGCTCTTTCGGTGGCGCACATAAAACACCGGTTGATTTGTGCCCGACACGACAGAGCTGATGTTCCTCCTAGGGAAAGGTTGCCCGCACCGAGACCTGGCCATCACCATTGACAACACCGTGGTGACGCCAACTTGGACTGCGAGGAATCTGGGTGTGATCCTGGACGACCAACTGTCGTTTACTGCAAACGTTGCAGCGGTTGCTCGCTCCTGCAGATTCCTCCTCTGTAACATCAGGAGGATTCGCCCATTCCTCACCGACGAGACGGCACAGCTGCTCATCCAGGCTCTGGTCATCTCCCGGCTGGACTACGGCAACGTCCTCCTTGCTGGCGCCCCGGCGTCAGCTGTCAGACCTCTGGAGCTTGTTTCAGAAAGCTGCAGCTCGTCACCAGTAGCTTCTCGTATCCAGTTTAAGACTCTGGTGCTAGCCTACAGGGCAGTGAAAGGAACAGCGCCTTCCTATCTCCAGGCATGGTCAAGCCCTACACACCCCGCCAGACCACTTCGCTCTGCTGCCTCGGGACGCCTGGTTGCCCCGTCACACAGAGGCCCCTGCTGCCGATCGACCCGGTCACGGCTCTTCTCTGTCCTGGCCAACAGTGGTGGACTGAACTCCCCACTGATGTCAGGACAGCGGAGTCGCTGCCCATCTTTCGGCGCAGGATGAAAACTCACCTCTTTAAGAACTACTACCCTGTTACTTGTTCTTAGCACTTATTGTATCCACTCATAAAAAAAACAAAAATCTCTTTCTTGCACTTTTACTTTAGCACTGGTTTGCTCTTAGATGCTTGTTTAGACGCACTTATGACCTCTGATGACTAGTAGTTCCCCTGATGTCCTACGTTAAATGATGCACTTATTGTAAGTCGCTTTGGATAAAAGCGTCGGCTAAATGACTGTCATGTCATGTCATGTCATGTCATGTCATGTCATGTCATGTCATGTCACGTATGATCTCCCTTGCACCCGGTTTGACGGTTCTCAGTTGATTCAGTTTCACTCTTGTGTCCACCGACCAGACGCCATGTTTTATTCACAGCTTGAATATAGTTAGGCAAATTAATGATGAAACCAAACAATGCATTTTTCAACGCGCCACTGCTCCAGGCCTGGTGTGCATGTGTGTGTGTGTGTGTTTGTGTTTGTGTGTGTGTGTGTGTGTGTGTGTGTGTGTGTGTGTGTGTGTGTGTGTGTGTGTGTGTGTGCGCTAGCCGGTTAATGAGCTCAGGGATATGCTTGGTGAACAAGGATAGACTGGGGACAGCATACTGAATGGAGATGAATGCTATGAGGGTGACTGGCAGTCCAGGCGAGACCCTGGTCTGATCCTGCAGCTCATGTCTTGCATGGAGCCGCTCTCGTCTGATCCTGCAGCTCACGTCTCACACGGAGCCGGTCTCAGACATCCACACAGTCAATAATTTAGCTAGCGGTTGGCCCTCAGCCATGCCACAGTCTTTCTAATTGCGTTCCAGTTATGTATTGGTCATTTCATATACCACGACTTAAAGCAAACTGAATAGACGTACACAACTCTACTGCCCCCCCCCCCCAGTGTGGAGTAGTGAGCTTTACAGTCAATGTGCAGTCACCAGTGCTAAT
>NW_026611436.1:0-5000 GCF_029633865.1 Lampris incognitus
AAGGCCATGTGTAGTGTTCACAGAGGGTTGGGAGTAGTTGCAATCCCAGCATTGTAAGATGGAGACAGAGGCACTCTTAGCACCACCCCCCCCCCCCCGGTTCAGGGATGGTCGGTCCCTCTTCACATAGATGGCCTCATTGATGCCCCGTTCAAACCAGCGTTCCTCCCTCTCAAGGATGGGCACATCCTCCTCCATGAAAGAGTGGCCCCTGGTCTGTAGATGGTGTAGACTGGAGTCCTGGCCTGTAGATGGTGTAGACTATGGAGTCATGGCCTGTAGATGGTGTAGACTGTGGAGTCCTGGCCTGTAGATGGTGTAGATGGTGGAGTCCTGGCCTGTAGATGGTGTAGACTATGGAGTCCCTGGTCTGTAGATGGTGTGGACTGTGGAGTCCTGGCCTGTAGATGGTGTAGACTAGAGTCCTGGCTGTAGATGGTGTAGACGGTGGAGTCCTGGCTGTAGATGGTGTAGAATAGAGTCCTGGCCTGTAGATGGTGTAGACTGGAGTCCTGGCCAGTAGATGGTGTAGAATGGAGTCCTGGCCTGTAGATGGTGTAGACGGTGGATTCCTGGCCTGTAGATGGCGTAGACTGTGGAGTCCTGGCCTGTAGATGCTGTAGACTGTGGAGTCCTGGCCTGTAGATGCTGTAGACGGTGGATTCCTGGCCTGTAGATGGCGTAGACTGTGGAGTCCTGGCCTGTAGATGGCGTAGACTGTGGAGTCCTGGCCTGTAGATGCTGTAGACTGTGGAGTCCTGGCCAGTAGATGGTGTACACTGGAGTCCTGGCCTGTAGATGGTGTAGACTGGAGTCCTGGCCAGTAGATGGTGTACACTGGAGTCCTGGCCTGTAGATGGTGTCGACTTGAGTCCTGGCGTGTAGATGGTGAAGACTGGAGTCCTGGTCTATAGATGGTGAAGACTGTGGAGATCTGGCCTGTAGATGGTGTAGACTGGAGTCCTGGCTTGCAGATGGTGTAGACTGTGGAGTCCTGGCCTGTAGATGGTGTAGACTGGAGTCCTGGCCTGTAGATGGTGAAGACTGTGGAGATCTGGCCTATAGATGGTGAAGACTGTGGAGATCTGGCCTGTAGATGGTGTAGACTGGAGTCCTGGCTTGCAGATGGTGTAGACTGTGGATTCCTGGCCTGTAGATGGTGTAGACTGTGGAGCCCTGGTCTGATGTGTTAGCTCTACTGTATTGTGTCATCCTCTTGACCAGCGTCTGTTTGGTTTCCCCGATGGACAAGTCACGGCAATCCTCCCGGCACTTAACAGCGTACACTATACTGCTCTGTTTGCGCTGGGGGACCCGATCCTTGGGGTGGACCAGTTTCTGGCGCAGCGTGTTTTGGGGTTTGAAAGCAACTGAGACGCGGTGTTTGGAAAATACCCGTCTCAACTTTTCCGACACTCCCCCTACATACGGAATCACCTCTGGTTTATGCTTAGACAGCTGTCGTCCTTCTCCTCTCTTTGATCGGCTGGTGCACTGTTTGGGCGTCTTCCTGGCTTTGACAAATGCCCAGTTAGGATAATCACGCTTAGCCAGGGCCTGTTTAATGTGGGATTTCTCCCTTCCCCGGCGGCTGTGTCGGTGGGGACGTTGTCAGCTCGGTGCTACAGCGTCCTGATGACTCCTGGTTTGTGCTCCAGTGGATGATGTGAGTCAAACTTGGAAGTACTGATCAGTATGTGTTGGTTTACGGTAAACGTCAACAATCAAATGTCCCCCATCACCAATTGCAATTTCACAGTGTAAGAAGGCCAACCTGTTATGTTCCACATCCTCCCTGGTGAACGTCCTGTGGTTGTCCACAGTGTTAATGTGGTCGGTGAAATGTGGTACGCCCTGGGATTTAATTTTTACCCAGGTGTTAGCCACAAATCTGAACCAGTGGTTAGGTGGTGTCCCTGGATAGGACATCAGAGCCCTCTTTTCCACTTCCTCCACAAGTTGGCCACTATAGGTGAGACTGGGGAACCCCATAGCCCACCCATGCCTCTGCCTGTAGTACTGCCCCCTGTATGTGAAGTACGTGGGTCTGTCTGTGGGTGGGAAGCCAGATGTGGGTGTGTGTCCTGGTCGCTGCACTAACACCTCCTCTGGTCGGTCAGGGCGCCTGTTCAGGGGGGAGAGGGAACTGGGGGGAATAGCGTGATCCTCCCATGCGCTACGACCCCTGGTGAAAGTCTTCACTGTCAGGTGAAAAGAAGCGGCTGGCTATTGGAGGAGGCATGTGGTAGTCTGCAGCCCTCCTCGGATCGGTAGAGGGGGTGGAGCAGCGACCGGGACGGCTCGGAAGAGTGGGGTTATTGGACGGGTACAACTGGGGAGAAAAAGGGGGGGGGGGAAATCAATAACAATAAAAGAGATGTATGCTATTTTATAAGATGAATACATCGCCAAAATTATAGGGAAAAAGTTGTTTTCCTTTTTTGGCTGCTGGGCCAGTGAAAATATACAAGGGGCCAGTAAAACTCTGATCTACTGGCCAAGTGGGCCAGTGGGGAAAATGTGAACATTGGACACTGGATGAAGAGCTGTGCTCTTCCTCCTGGCCTTGTGTTGCAGCCTCCGTGCTGTGAAGCCCCTCCTCAAATAGGCCGGTGCGTCCGGACCCAACGTGTCTGTCTCCTGCCTTGTCCTCCCAGTCAGCCATGTTTAGTTTTCCCCCCAAAGTGACCCCTCAGGGTGTTCTTGTGTATCTTTTCACTTTGCAGTCGAGCTATTCCCCATCAGCTCACTGGAACAGAACCTGACGTGGGAATTAGCTTGTGGGCATTCTGAGGTGGTGGCCTACCCAACATGGCTGGTTCAGACTTAAGGCTGTCCCAGGCAAATATTTCAAGTTGTGGACAAAATCGTGGGGCTGTGAGTGGTGGTTGGCTATCTTGGGTGGTGCAGTGAGACAGGGTTGAGAATGGCCGACAGAGAGTGGATCCATGAGGTCGTAGGCTCCGACCAATATCTGGCAGTGTCAGAGAATGTGGGCCATGATCGTGTTGTGTGGTGGGGATATGACAGTAAAAACCGCGGCCGCTACACATTCCTGGTGAGTGACCCTGAGCAGCATGGTAGAGAACGAGAACGTCCCAGCATGCAAGCTGTGGCCAGAGCACATAGAACGGGTCCGAATCCTCCTTTCTTTCTTTCTTTCTTTTTTAGGTTTCTGGAGGCAAAAACTTGCCGTCATTAAAGCATCTGCATGCGGGGCGTCCGGGGTAGCGTAGCGGTTTATCCCGTTGCCTACCAACACAGGGATCGCCGGTTCGAATCCCCGTGTTCCCTCCGGGTTGGCCGGTCGGGTGACCCTTCAGACATAATTGGCCGTGTCTGCGGTCGGGAAGCCAGATGTGTGTCTGTCTCTCTCTCTCTGGTCCTCTGTCTCTCTCTCTGGTCCTCTGTCTCTCTCTCTGGTCCTCTCTCTCTCTCTCTCTCTCTCTCTCTGATCCTGTCTCTCTCTCTCTGGTCCTCTGTCTCTCTCTCTGGTCCTCTGTCTCTCTCTCTGATCCTGTCTCTCTCTCTGGTCCTCTGTCTCTCTCTCTGATCCTGTCTCTCTCTCTGATCCTGTCTCTCTCTCTGGTCCTCTGTCTCTCTCTCTCTCTAATCCTGTCTCTCTCTCTTTCTCTCTGATCCTGTCTCTCTCTCTGGTCCTCTGTCTCTCTCTCTGGTCCTCTGTCTCTCTCTCTGATCCTGTCTCTCTCTCTGGTCCTCTGTCTCTCTCTCTGATCCTGTCTCTCTCTCTGATCCTGTCTCTCTCTCTGGTCCTCTGTCTCTCTCTCTCTCTAATCCTGTCTCTCTCTCTTTCTCTCTGATCCTGTCTCTCTCTCTGGTCCTCTGTCTCTGTCTCTGGTCCTCTGTCTCTCTCTCTGATCCTGTCTCTCTCTCTGGTCCTCTGTCTCTCTCTCCGATCCTGTCTCTCTCTCTGATCCTGTCTCTCTCTCTGGTCCTCTGTCTCTCTCTCTCTCTGATCCTGTCTCTCTCTCTTTCTCTCTGATCCTGTCTCTCTCTCTGGTCCTCTGTCTCTCTCTCTGGTCCTCTGTCTCTCTCTCTGATCCTGTCTCTCTCTCTGGTCCTCTGTCTCTCTCTCTGATCCTGTCTCTCTCTCTGATCCTGTCTCTCTCTCTGGTCCTCTGTCTCTCTCTGATCCTGTCTCTCTCTCTTTCTCTCTGATACTGTCTCTCTCTCTGATCCTGTCTCTCTCTCTGGTCCTCTGTCTCCTTTAGATGTGTGTGTCCTGTTCGCTGCACTAGCGCCTCCTCTGGTTGGTTGGGGCACCTGTTCAGAGGAGAGGGAGAACTGGGGGGGGGGATAGCGTGATCCTCCCATGCGCTACGCCCCCCCCTGGTGAAACTCCTCACTGTCGGGTGAAAAGAAGCGGCTGGTGACTCCACATGTATCAGAGGAGGCATGTGGTGGTCTGCAGAACCTCCCCGGATCGGCAGAGGGGGAGGAGCAGCGGCCGAGACAGCTCAGAAGAGTGGGGTACTTAGATGGGTACAATTGGGGAGAAAAGGCGGGGGGGGGTGAGAACATGCTAGCATGCAAGCCATGGTAAGGGCATGCTGAATGGGTCCAAATCCTCCTTTCTTTCTAACTCGCCATCATTAAAGCAGCTGCATGCTTCCTTTCCAACACCGGGACGACAGCTCGCGCAGAAGCGAGCGTCTTGTCCAGACGCACTGTTCCCAGGCAGCATCACCAAACGCAGGCCCAACACACAGCCTCAGAAGAAAACAAGAAAGGAGCCCTTATGATGTCACTCATACAACCAGACAGAGAGAGAGAGAGAGAGAGAGAGAGAGAGAGAGAGAGAGAGAGAGAGAGAGAGGAGAGAGAGAGAGAGAGAGAGAGAGAGAGTACAGACTGAGAGTGGTGCCGTCACAAATGGTGACGAATTGGTCGTGGACAAAAGACGACACAAAGGGCAGATAAGAGTCTCCAGAGAGGTCAGGGCCCGGGTCATCCCCCCCCCCCCTCCCCCCCCATCAACA